>NC_071988.2:103125000-103425000 GCF_028885655.2 Pongo abelii | reverse complement strand
TTTTCACAATGATGTTCACCAGGGATATTGGCCTGAAATTTTCTTTCTTTGTTTTGTCTCTGCCAGGTTTTGGTATCAGGATGATGCTGGCTTCATAAAGTGAGTTGGGGAGGAGTCCCTCTTTTTCTATTGTTTGGAATAGTTTCAGAAGAAATGGTACCAGCTCCTCTTTATACCTCTGGTAGAATTTGGCTGTGAATCCGTCTGGTCCTGGGCTTTTTTTGTTGGTAGGCTATTAATTACTGCCTCAATTTTAGAAGTTGTTATTGGTCTATTCAGGGATTTCACTTCTTCCTGGTTTAGTCTTTGGATGGTGTATGTGTCCAGGAATTTATCCATTTCTTCTAGATTGTCTAGTTTATTTGCATAGAGGTGTTTATAGTATTCTCTGATGGTAGTTTGTATTTCTGTGGGATCAGTGGTGATATCCCCTTTATCATTTCTTTTTATTTTATTATTATTATACTTTAAGTTTTAGGGTACATGTGCACAATGTGCAGGTTAGTTATATATGTATACATGTCCCATGCTGGTGTGCTGCACCCATTAACTCGTCATTTAGCATTAGGTATATCACCTAAAGCTATCCCTCTCCCCTCCCCCCACCCCACAACAGCACCCAGGGTGTGATGTTCCTCTTCCTATGTCCATGTGTTCTCATTGTTCAATTCCCACCTATGAGTGATAATATGCGGTGTTTGGTTTTTTGTTCTTGCGATAGTTTACTGAGAATGATGATTTCCAATTTCATCCATGTCCCTACAAAGGACATGAACTCATCATTTTTCATGGCTGCATAGTATTCCATGGTGTATATGTGCCACATTTTCTTAATCCAGTCTATCATTGTTGGGCATTTGGGTTGGTTCCAAGTCTTTGCTATTGTGAATAGTGCCGCAATAAACCTACGTGTGCATGTGTCTTTATAGCAGCATGATTTATAGTCCTTTGGGTATATACCCAGAATGGGATGGCTGGGTCAAATGGTATTTCTAGTTCTAGATCCCTGAGGAATCGCCACACTGACTTCCACAAGGGTTGAACTAGTTTACAGTCCCACCAACAGTGTAAAAGTGTTCCTATTTCTCCACATCCTCTCCAGCACCTGTTGTTTCCTGACTTTTTAATGATTGCCATTCTAACTGGTGTGAGATGGTATCTCATTGTGGTTCTGATTTGCATTTCTCTGATGGCCAGTGATGGTGAGCATTTTTTCATGTGTTTTTTGGCTGCATAAATGTCTTCTTTTGAGAAGTGTCTGTTCATGTCCTTTGCCCACTTTTGGATGGGGTTGTTTGTTTTTTTCTTGTAAATTTGTTTGAGTTCATTGTAGATTCTGGATATTAGCCCTTTGTCAGATGAGTAGGTTGTGAAAATTTTCTCCCATTGTGTAGGTTGCCTGTTCACTCTGATGGTAGTTTGTTTTGCTGTGCAGAAGCTCTTTAGTTTAATTAGATCCCATTTGTCAATTTTGGCTTTTGTTGCCATTGCTTTTGGTGTTTTAGACATGAAGTCCTTGCCCATGCCTATGTCCTGAATGGTAATGCCTAGGTTTTCTTCTAGGGTTTTTATGGTTTTAGGTCTAACATTTAAGTCTGTAATCCATCTTGAGTCAATTTTTGTGTAAGGTGTAAGGAAGGGATCCAGTTTTAGTTTTCTACATATGGCTAGCCAGTTTTCCCAGCACCATTTATTAAATAGGGAATCCTTTCCCCATTTCTTGTTTTTGTCAGGTTTGTCAAAGATCAGATAGTTGTAGATATGTGGCATTATTTCTGAGGGCTCTGTTCTGTTCCATTGATCGATATCTCTGTTTTGGTATCAGTACCATGCTGTTTTGGTTACTGTAGCCTTGTTGTATAGTTTGAAGTCAGGTAGCGTGATGCCTCCAGCTTTGTTCCTTTGGCTTAGGACTGAGTTGATGATGCAGGCTCTTTTTTGGTTCCATATGAACTTTAAAGTCGTTTCTTCCAATTCTGTGAAGAAAGTCATTGATGGGGATGGCATTGAATCTATAAATTACCTTGGGCAGTATGGCAATTTTCACGATATTGATTTTTCCTACCCATGAGCATGGAATGTACTTCCATTTGTTTGTATCCTCTTTTATTTCCTTGAGCAGTGCTTTGTAGTTCTCCTGGAAGAGGTCCTTCATGTCCCTTGTAAGTTGGATTCCTAGGTATTTTATTCTCTTTGAAGCAATTGTGAATGGGAGTTCACTCATGATTTGGCTCTCTGTCTGTTATTGGTGTATAAGAATGCTTGTGATTTTGTACATTGATTTTATTGTGTCTATTGGATTCTTCTCTCTTTTCTTCTTTATTAGTCTGGGTAGTGATCTATTTTGTTAATATTTTAAAAAAATCAGCTCCTGGATTCATTGATTTATGGAACGGTCTTTCTTATCTCTATCTCCTTCAGTTCTGTTCTGACCTTAGTTATTTCTTGTCTTCTGCTAGCTTTTGTATTTGTTTGCTCTTCCTTCTCTAATTCTTTTCATTGTGATGTTAGGGTGTCGATTTTAGATCATTCCCACTTTCTCTTGTGGGCATTTAGTGCTATAAATTTCCCTCTGTGCACTGCTTTAGCTGTGTCCCAGAGATTCTGGTAAGTTGTACGTTTGTTCTCATTGGTTTCAAAGAACATCTTTGTTTCTGCCTTCGTTTCTTTATTTACCCAGTAGACACTTAAGAGCAGTTTGTTCAGTTTCCATGTAGTTGTGCAATTTTGAGTGAGTTTCTTAGTCCTGAGTTCTAATTTGATTGCACAGTGGTCTGAGAGACTGTTTGTTATGATTTCTGTTCTTTTTGCATTTGCTGAGGAGTGTTTTACTTCCAATTATGTGGTCAACTTTAGAATAAGTGCGAAATAGTGCTGAGAAGAACATACGCTCTGTTGATTTGTGGTGGAGAGTTCTGTAGATATCTATTAGGTCTGCTTGGTCCAGAGCTGATTTCAAGTCCTGAATAACCTTGTTAATTTTCTGTCTCATTAATTGTCTAATATTGACAGAGGGATGTTAAAGTCTCCCACTACTATTGTGCGGGAGTCTAAGTCTCTTTGTAGGTCTCTAAGAACTTGCTTTATGAATCTGGGTGCTCCTATATTGGGTGCATATATATTTAGGATAGTTACCTCTTCTTGTTGCATTGATCCCTTTACCATTATGTAATGACCTTCTTTGTCTCTTTTGATCTTTGTTGGTTTAAGGTCTCTTTTATCAGAGACTAGGATTGCAACCCCTGGGTATTTCTGGCTTTCCATTTGCTTGGTAAATATTCCTCCATCCCTTTATTTTGAGCCTATGTGTGTAAAGACACACACATGAGTTGGGTCTCTTGAATACAGCACACCAATGGGTTTTGACTCTTTATCCAGTTTGCCAGTCTGTGTCTATTAATGGGGGCATTTAGCCCATTTACATTTATGGTTCATATTGTTGTATATGTATTTGATCCTGTTATCAGGATGGTAGCAGGTTATTTTGCCCATGAATTGATGCAGTTTCTTCATAGCATTGATGTTCTTTACAATTTGGCATGGTTTTGCAGTGGCTGATACCGTTTTTTCCTTTCCATATTTAATGCTTCCTTCAGGAGCTCTTGTAAGGCAGGTCTGGTGGTGACAAAATCCCTCAGCACTTGCTTGTCTGTCAAGGATTTTATTTCTCCTTCACTTATAAAGCTTAGTTTGGCTGGATATGAAATTCTGGGTTGAAAATTCTTTTTTTTTTTTAAGAATGTTTAACATTGACCCCCACTCTCTCCTGGATTGTAGAGTTTCTGCAGAGAGATCCTCTGTTAGTCTGATGGGCTTCCCTTTGTAGGTAACCTGACCTTTCTCTCTGGCTGCCCTTAACATTTTTTCCTTAGTTTTGACTTTGGTGAATCTGACGATTATGTGTCTTGGGGCTGCTCTTCTTGAGGAGAATCTTAGTGGTGTTCTCTGTATTTCCTGAATTTGAATGTTGGCCTGTCTTGCTAGGTTGGGGAAGTTCTCCCGGATAATAACCTGAAGTGTGTTTTCCAACTTGGTTCCATTCTCCTCGTCACTTTCAGGTGTACCAGTCAATTGTAGGTTTGATCTTTTCACATAGTCCCATATTTATTGGAGGCTTTGATTGTCCCTTTTCATTCTTTTTTCTCTAATCTTGTCTTCATGCTTTATTTCATTAAGTTGATATTCAATCTCTGATATTCTTTCTGCCACTTGATCACTTCAGCTTTTGATACTTGTGTATGCTTCACAAAGTTCTCATGCTGTGTTTTTCAGCTCCATCAGGTTATTTATATTCTTCTCTAAAGTGGTTATTCTAGATAGCAGTTTGTCAAACCTTTTTTCAATGTTCTTAGCTTCCTTGCATTGGGTTAGAACATGCTTCCTTAGGTTGGAGGAGTTTGTTATTACCCACCTTCTGAAGTCTACTTCTTTCAATTCATCAAACTCATTCCCCATCCAGTTTTGTTCCCTTGCTGGCAAGGAGTTGTGATCCTTTGGAGGAAAAGAGGCATTCTGGTTTTTGGAATTTTCAGCATTTTTGTGCTGGTTTTTCCTCATCTTTGTGGATTTATCTACCTTTGATCTTTGATGCTGATTACCTTTTGATGTGGTTTTTGCGTGGGTTTCCTTTTTGTTGATGTTGATGTTATTGCTTTCTGTTTGTTAGTTTTCCTTCTAATAGTCAGGCCTCTCTTTCTCAGGTCTGCCGGTGATTGATACAGGTCCATTCCAGACCTTGATTGCCTGGGTATTACCAGTGGAGGCTGCAGAACAGCAAAGATTGCTGCCTGCTCCTTCCTCTGGAAGCTTCATCCCAGAGGGGCACCTGCCAGATGCCATCCAGAGCTCTCCTGTATGAAGTATGTGTCGACCCCTGCTGGAAGGTCTCTCCCAATCAGGAAGCACTTGAGGTCCAGGACCCACTTGAGGAGGCAGTCTGTCCCTTAGCAGAACTTGAGCACTGTGCTGGGATATCCACTGCTTTCTTCAGAGCCAGCAGGCAGGAACATTTAAGTCTGCTGAAGCTGTGCCCACAGCCCACCCTTCCACCAGGTGCTCTGTCCAGGGAGATGGGAGTTTTATCTATAAGCCCCTGATGGAGTCTGCTGCCTTTCTTTCAGAGATGCCCTGCCCAGAGTGGAGGAATCTAGAGAGGCAGTCTGGCCACAGTGGCTTTGTTGTGCTGTGGTGGGTTGTGCACCCTCCAAACTTCCAAGCAGCTTTGTTTACACTGTGAGGGGAAAACTGCCTACTCAAGCCACAGTAATGGTGGACGCCCCTCCCCACCTGCCCCACCAAGCTTGAGCATCCCAGTTCAACTTCAAACTTCGTGTGCTGGCAGCAAGAATTTCAAGCCAGTGGATCTTAGCTTGCTGGGCTTTGTGGGGGTAAGACTTGCTGAACAAGACCACTTGGCTCCCTGGCTTCAGCCCCCTTTCTAGGGGTGTAAATGGTTCCTTCTTGCTGGGGTTCCAGGTGCCACTGAGGTATGAAAAAAACTCCTGCAGCTAGCTTGGTGTCTGCCCAAACAGCCGCCCAGTTTTGTGCTTGAAACCCAGGCCACTGGTGGTGTAGGTACAGGAGGTAATCTCCTGGTGTGTAGGTTGCAAAAACTGTAGGAAAAACATAGTATGTAGGCTGGATAGCTCTGTCCCTCACAGCACAGCCCCTCATGGCTCCCCTTGGCTAGGGGAAGGAGTTCCCCAACCGCTTTCACTTCCCTGGGTGAGGTGATGCCCCACCTGCTTCTGCTCACCCTCCGTGGGCTGCACCCACTGTCTAACCAGTCCAAATGAGATGAACTGGGTACCCCAGTTGGAAATGCAGAAATCACCTGGCTTCTGTGTTGGTCTTGCTTGGAGCTGTGGACCAGAGCTCTTCCTATTCAGCCATCTTGCCAGATCCCCTCTTCTTTTTTTTTATAAATTCTTTTTTCTTTGTTTTCATTTGATTTTGTTAATTTGTAAGCCTTATCTTTGAGCTCTGAAGTTCTTTCTTCTACTTTTTTGATGATATTGTTGAAACTTTCCAGTGTATTTTGCATTTCTCTAAGTGTGTCTTTCACTTCCAGAAGTTGTGATTGCTTTTTATTTATGCTATCTATTTCTCTGGAGATTTTTATGTCCATATGCTGTATTATTTTTTTAAATTTCTTTAAGTTGGTTTTCACCTTTCTCTGATGCCTCCTTGAGCAGCTTAATAATTGACCCTCTGAATTCTTTTTCTGGCAATTCAGAGATTTTTTTTCTTGGCTTGGATCCATTGCTGGTGAGCTAGTGTGATCTTTTGGGGGTGTTAAAGAACCTTGCTTTGTCATATTGCCAGAATTGTTTTTCTGGTTCTTTCTCGTTTGGGTAGACTATGTCAGAGGAAAGATCTGGAGCTCAAGGGCTCCTGTTCGGGTTGTTTTGTGCCATGGAGTGATCCTGTGATGTGGTGCTCTCCTTCTTCCCCTAGGGATGGAGCTTCCTGAGAGGTGGACTGCAGTGATTGTTATCTCTCTTCTGGGTCTAGCCACCCAGCAGAGCTACTGGGCTCTTGACTGATACTGGGGAGTGTCTACAAAGAGTCCTGTTATGTGATCTGTCTTCAGGTCTCTCAACTGTGGATACCAGCACCTGCTCTAGTGAGGTAGCAGGAGAGTGAAGTGGACTCTGTGAGGGTACTTGGTTGTAGTTTATTGCTCTGGTTCTCTCAAATGCTGGTTGTGCTAGCAGTGGAATTGTTGTGTGGACAGACTCAGGATCTCTGGTTAGCCAGGATGTTATAAGTGATGGAGTTAGCTGTTGTTTTCTGCTTTCTTGGAGCAGGGTTGTTCTTTTTCTTTTATGAGTTGCTCTAATGGTTTAAGTTGGTTGGCCTCCGGCCAGCAGGTGGCACTTTCAAGAGAGCATCAGCAGTAGTAGTGCAGGAGAGATACAAGCTTACTCTAAGGTCACCTGGATAAGTATTTGGGTTTCTCAGGTGATAGGCAGGGCCATAGAGCTCCCAAGACATCATATCCTTTTGTCTTTGGCTACCAGGGTAGGTAGAGAAAGACCATGGAGTAGGGGCAGGGTTAGGCATGTCTGAGCTCAGACTCTTTTTTGGCAGGGCTTTGCTGAAGCCACTGTGGGGGATGGGGTTGTGGTTCTCAGGCAATGGGGTTATGTTCCCAGGGGGATTGTGACCACCTCTGCTGTGTCATACAGGTTTCCAGGAAAGTGAGGGAAGGCTGACAGTGATAGGCCTGACCCAGCTCCCACACAGCCAAAATTTTTAGAAAGTTCAGCCTGAAGTTTCCTTTTCCCTGTGGTCCTTTTCAGATTTCACTGCCAGCAACACCCCACCCCCCATGACCCATTCCAAGGACCCCTGTGAGATAGAGTCAGAAATGGCTTCCCTGGGGACTGAGAGTGACTATAGGGCCCTTCCTGCTACTTTTTCTACTTTTATATTTCTCTCCGCTCTCTCAGTCTGTTTCATCTCTAGGTAAGGTTGAGTTCTTCTCCCATCATCTAGATTTTCAGGTTCCCCAGTGAGGATGTGTGTTCGGAGGTGGACTATCCCCCCTCTCACACTTTGGACACTCAGTTTTTTGGTTGTCTCACAGAGTTTGCAGCAGCAAGCTGCTTCTTTCAAAGGGTCTGTGAATTCTTTCAGTTTTCTTGGTATGTTCCTGCAGTAGTTCTTGGAGCAAAAGTTCACGATGTGAGTCTTCACATGCTGTTCTGTTCATTCCGGTGGAAGTTGCAAGTTAGTCCCTATACTTTTATGGTTACCTTTGATTCTAGATTAAGTCTGCATTCTTGTCTTATCAAAGTTTAGTATAAATAAGTACTTTTACCTTTTCCAAGAAAATTCAAGACCTTCGAACACACTGACTCCATTTATACACATCTGGACCTATCATTGTTATGTATTTAATTCTTTCTGAATTTTAAGCCACAAAAAATATCAGTTGTATTGTTTTATACAGTCAGTATTTATTTCCCACTTTCTTTCTCTTAATTCCTTTATTTCTTATATCTTTAATATTCTACCTGAGGTTATTTTCTTTTGCTTGAGGGACACTCTTTGATATTTCCTTTTGTGTGGGTCTAGAAGTGGCAAATTCTCTTATTTTTATGTTTGTATGCAAATATTCTTATTTTATTAGAATTCTTACAGGATATTGGTGTTGGGTATAGTTTGGCAGTTGTTTTCTTCTTTCAGCATTTTGAAAAAATAATACACTAGTCCAGTCTACAGCTCCGAGCGCGAGCGATGCAGAAGACGGGTGATTTCTGCATTTCCATCTGAGGTACCGTGTTCATCTCACTAGGGAGTGCCAGACAGTGGGCGCAGGTCAGTGGGTGAGTTCACCATGTGCCAGCCAAAGCAGGGGCGGGGCATTGCCTCACTCTGGAAGTGCAAGGGGTCAGGAAGATCCCTTTGCAGGGGTGACAGACGGCACCTGTAAAATCGGGCCACTCCCACCCAAATACTGTGCTTTTCCGACGGGCTTAGGAAACGGTGCCCCAGGAGAGTATAGCCCGCATCTGGCTCAGAGGGTCCTACACCCACGGAGTCTCGCTGATTGCTAGCACAGCAGTCTGAGATCAAACAGCAAGTCAGCAGCGAGGCTGGGGGAGGGGCGCCCACCATTGCCCAGGCTCGCTTAGGTAAACAAAGCAGCCTGGAAGCTTGAACTGGGTGGAGCCCACCACAGCTCAAGGAGGCCTGCCTGCCTCTGTAGGCTCCACCTCTGGGGGCAGGGCACAGACAAAAAGACAGCAGTAACCTCTGCAGACTTAAATGTCCCTGTCTGACAGCTTTGAGGAGGGCAGTGGTTCTCCCAGCACGCAGCAGGAGATCTGAGAATGGGCTGACTGCCTCCTCAAGTGGGTCCCTGACCCCTGACCCCCGAGCAGCCTAACTGGGAGGCACCCCCCAGCAGGGGCAGACTGACACCTCACACGGCCGGCCAGGTACTCCAACAGACCTGCAGCTGAGGGTCCTGTCTGTTAGAAGGAAAACTAACAGAAAGGACATCCACACCAAAAACCCACCTGTACATCACCATCATCAAAGACCAAAAGTAGATAAAACCACAAAGATGGGGAAAAAACAGAGCAGAAAAACTGGAAACTCTAAAAAGCAGAGTACCTCTCCTCCTCCAAAGGAACGCAGTTCCTCACCAGCAACGGAACAAAGCTGGACGGAGAACGACTTTGACGAGCTGAGAGAAGAAGGCTTCAGACGATCAAATTACTCCGAGCTATGGGAGGGTATTCAAACCAAAGGCAAAGAAGTTGAAAACTTTGAAAAAAATTTAGAAGAATGTATAACTAGAATAACCAATACAGAGAAGTGCTTAAAGGAGCTGATGGAGCTGAAAACCAAGGCTCGAGATCTACGTGAAGAATGCAGAAGCCTCAGGAGCCGATGCGATCAAATGGAAGAAAGGGTATCAGCCCTGGAAGATGAAATGAATGAAATGAAGTGAGAAGGGAAGTTTAGAGAAAAAAGAATAAAAAGAAATGAGCAAAGCCTCCAAGAAATGTGGGACTATGTGAAAAGACCAAATCTACGTCTGATTGGTGTACCTGAAAGTGACGGGGAGAATGGAAACAAGTTGGAAAACACTCTGCAGGATATTATCCAGGAGAACTTCCCCAATCTAGCAAGGCAGGCCAACATTCAGATTCAGGAAATACAGAGAACGCCACAAAGATACTCCTCGAGAAGAGCAACTCGAAGACACATAATTGTCAGATTCACCAAAGTTGAAATGAAGGAAAAAATGCTAAGGGCAGCCAGAGAGAAAGGTCGGGTTACCATCAAAGGGAAGCCCATCAGACTAACAGCAGATCTCTCGGCAGAAACCCTACAAGCCAGAAGAGAGTGGGGGCCAATATTCAACATTCTTAAAGAAAAGAATTTTCAACCCAGAATTTCATATCCTGCCAAACTAAGCTTCATAAGTGAAGAAGAAATAAAATACTTTACAGACAAGCAAATGCTGAGAGATTTTGTCACCACCAGGCCTGCCCTAAAAGAGCTCCTGAAGGAAGCACTAAACATGGAAAGGCACAACTGGTACCAGCCACTGCAAAATCATACCGAAATGTAAAGACCGTCGAGACTAGGAAGAGACTGCATCAACTAACGAGCAAAATAACCAGCTAACCTCATAATGACAGGATCAAATTTACACATAACAATATTAACTTTAAATGTAAATGGACTAAATGCTCCAATTAAAAGACACAGACTGGCAAATTGGATAAAGACTCAAGACCCATCAGTGTGCTGTATTCAGGAAACCCATCTCGTGTGCAGAGACACACATAGGCTCTAAATAAAAGGATGCAGGAAGATCTACCAAGCAAATGGAAAACAAAAAAAGGCAGGGGTTGCAATCCTAGTCTCTCATAAAACAGATTTAAACCAACAAAGATCAAAAGAGACAAAGAAGGCCATTACATAATGGTAAAGGGATTAATTCAACAAGAAGAGCTAACTATCCTAAATATATATGCACCCAATACAGGAGCACCCAGATTCATAAAGCAAGTCCTGAGTGACCTACAAAGAGACTTAGACTCCCACACATTAATAATGGGAGACATTAACACCCCACTGTCAACATTAGACAGATCAACGAGACAGAAAGTCAACAAGGATACCCAGGAATTGAACTCAGCTCTGCACCAAGCAGACCTAATAGACATCTACAGAACTCTCCACCCCAAATCAACAGAATATACATTTTTTTCAGCACCACACCACACTTATTCCAAAATTGACCATATACTTGGAAGTAAAGCTCTCCTCAATAAATGTAAAAGAACAGAAATTATAACAAACTATCTCTCAGATCACAGTGCAATCAAGCTAGAACTCAGGATTAAGAATCTCACTCAAAACCGCTCAACTACATGGAAACTGAACAACCTGCTCCTGAATGACTACTGGGTACATAACGAAATGAAGGCAGAAATAAAGATGTTCTTTGAAACCAACGAGAACCAAGACACAACATACCAGAACCTCTGGGATGCATTCAAAGCAGTGTGTAGAGGGAAATTTATAGCACTAAATGCCCACAAGAGAAAGCAGGAAAGATCCAAAATTGACACCCTAACATCACAATTAAAAGAACTAGAAAAGCAAGAGCAAACACATACAAAAGCTAGCAGAAGGCAAGAAATAACTAAAATCAGAGCAGAACTGAAGGAAATAGAGACACAAAAAACCCTTCAAAAAATCAAGGAATCCAGGAGCTGGTTTTTTGAAAGGAGCAACAAAATTGATAGACCACTAGCAAGATTAATAAAGAAAAAAAGAGAGAAGAATCAAATAGATGCAATAAAAAATGATAAAGGGGATATCACCACCGATCCCACAGAAATACAAACTACCATCAGAGAATATTACAAACACCTCTACGCAAATAAACTAGAAAATCTAGAAGAAATGGATAAATTCCTCAACACATACACCCTCCCAAGACTAAACCAGGAAGAAGTTGAATCTCTGAATAGACCAATAACAGGAGCTGAAATTGTGGTAATAATCAATAGCTTACCAACCAAAAAAAGTCCAGGACCAGATGGGTTCACAGCCAAATTCTACCAGAGTTACAAGGAGGAGCTGGTACCATTCCTTCTGAAACTATTCCAATCAATAGAAAAAGAGGGAATCCTCCCTAATTCATTTTATGAGGCCAGCATCATCCTGATACCAAAGCCTGGCAGAGACACAACAAAAAAAGAGAATTTTAGACCAATATCCTTGATGAACATTGATGCAAAAATCCTCAATAAAATACTGGCAAACAGAATCCAGCAGCACATCAAAAAGCTTATCCACCATGATCAAGTGGGCTTCATCCCTGGGATGCAAGGCTGGTTCAATATACGCAAATCAATAAATGTAATCCAGCATATAAACAGAACCAAAGACAAAAACCACATGATTATCTCAATAGATGCAGAAAAGGCCTTTGACAAAATTCAACAACCCTTCATGCTAAAAACTCTCAATAAATTAGGTATTGATGGGACGTATCTCAAAATAATAAGAGCTATTTATGACAAACCCACAGCCAATATCATACTGAATGGGCAAAAACTGGAAGCATTCCCTTTGAAAACTGGCACAAGACAGGGATGCCCTCTCTCACCATTTCTATTCAACATAGTGTTGGAAGTTCTGGCCAGGGCAATTAGGCAGGAGAAGGAAATAAAGGGTATTCAATTAGGAAAGGAGGAAGTCAAATTGTCCCTGTTTGCAGATGACATGATAGTATATCTAGAAAACCCCATTGTCTCAGCCCAAAATCTCCTTAAGCTGATAAGCAACTTCAGCGAAGTCTCAGGATACAAAATCAATGTACAAAAATCACAAGCATTCTTATACATCAATAACAGACAAACAGAGCGCCAAATCATGAGTGAACTCCCATTCACAATTGCTTCAAAGAGAATAAAATACCTAGGAATCCAACTTACAAGGGATGTGAAGGACCTCTTCAAGGAGAGCTACAAACCACTGCTCAATGAAATAAAGGAGGATACAAACAAATGGAAGAACATTCCATGCTCATGGGTAGGAAGAATCAATATCATGAAAATGGCCATCCTTCCCAAGGTAATCTACAGATTCAATGCCATCCCCATCAAGCTACCAATGATTTTCTTCACAGAATTGGAAAAAACTACTTTAAAGTTCATATGGAACCAAAAAAGAGCCCGCATCACCAAGTCAATCCTAAGCCAAAAGAACAAAGCTGGAGGCATCACACTACCTGACTTCAAACTATACTACAAGGCTACAGTAACCAAAACAGCATGGTACTGGTACCAAAACAGAGATATCGATCAATGGAACAGAACAGAGCCCTCAGAAATAATGCCACATATCTACAACTATCTGATCTTTGACAAACCTGACAAAAACAAGAAATGGGGAAAGGATTCCCTATTTAATAAATGGTGCTGGGAAAACTGGCTAGCCATATGTAGAAAGCTGAAACTGGATCCCTTCCTTACACCTTACACAAAAATCAGTTCAAGATGGATTAAAGACTTAAATGTTAGACCTAAAACCATAAAAACCCTAGAAGAAAACCTAGGCATTACCATTCAGGACATAGGCATGGGCAAGGACTTCATGTCTAAAACACCAAAAGCAATGGCAACAAAAGCCAAAATTGACAAATGGGATCTAATTAAACTAAAGAGCTTCTGCACAGCAAAGGAAACTACCATCAGAGTGAACAGGCAACCTACAAAATGGGAGAAAATTTTCGCAACCTACTCATCTGACAAAGGGCTAATATCCAGAATCTACAGTGAACTCCAACAAATTTACAAGAAAAAAACAAACAACCCCATCCAAAAGTGGGTGAAGGACATGAACAGACACTTCTCAAAAGAAGACATTTATGCAGCCAAAAAACACATGAAAAAATGCTCACCATCACTGGCCATCAGAGAAATGCAAATCAGAACCACAATGAGATACCATCTCACACCAGTTAGAATGGCAATCATTAAAAAGTCAGGAAACAACAGGTGCTGGAGAGGATGTGGAGAAATAGGAACACTTTTACACTGTTGGTGGGACTGTAAACTAGTTCAACCCTTGTGGAAGTCAGTGTGGCGATTCCTCAAGGATCTAGAACTAGAAATTCCATTTGACCCAGCCATCCCATTACTGGGTATATACCCAAAGGACCATAAATCATGCTGCTATAAAGACACATGCACACGTATGTTTATTGCAGCATTATTCACAATAGCAAAGACTTGGAACCAACCCAAATGTCCAACAGTGATAGACTGGATTAAGAAAATGTGGCACATATACACCATGGAATACTATGCAGCCATAAAAAATGATGAGTTCATGTCCTTTGTAGGGACATGGATGAAATTGGAAATCATCATTCTCAGTAAACTATCGCAAGAACAAAAAACCAAACACCGCATATTCTCACTCATAGGTGGGAATTGAACAGTGAGAACAGATGGACACAGGAAGGGGAACATCGCACTTTGGGGACTGTTGTGGGGTGGGGGGAAGGGTGAGGGATAGCATTGGGAGATATACCTAATGGTAGATGATGGGTTGGTGGGTGCAGCGCACCAGCATGGCACATGTATACATATGTAACTTACCTGCACGTTGTGCACAGGTATCATAGAGTCTAAAGTATAATAATAATAATAATAAAGGAAAAAAAAAAAAAGAAAAAATAATACTCTTTTTTTTTTTTTTACTTCCATGTTTCTGTTGAAAAGTGATATTTTCTTTTTTTTGAAAGTACTATTTTATTTTTTGGGGAGCTGCTCTCAATATTTTTCTCTGTTTTGTTTTCCAGTATTTTTATTATGATTTTCCCAAGTGTATTTTATTTCCATTTATCTTTCTTGGGGTTGATAAGGCATCTTGGAACTTTGATTTGGTATCTTTCACCAATTTGGAAAAAATTCCCTGCCATTATCCTCCCATTACTTCTATCCTCTTTCTTTTAGATTCAAATTACCCTTTCACTGTAGCCTCTATATGTCTTACCGCCTTTTTTTCACCTCAGTCAATCTTCTTGTTTCTTTTTCATTCAGTTGGGGCAATTTTTGATTTATTTTCCAATTCATTAATTCTCCTTTTGTATCTAGTGTACTGTTAAGCCCATATAGGTAATCTTACATCTCAACTATTTTACTTTTCAATTTTATAATTTAACTTTGGTTCTCTTTTATAATTTCTGGTTCTCCACCCAAAATAAAAATCCTATTTTTATTTCTCTGAACATATTAAGCATAGTTATTGTCTTGACACACAGCTCCTAAAATTGTTGGAACATCTGGAGTGATGAGAGTGTCTTTTGTGAGACATGAGCTGACTGGTGGCTGGGGCTCTCACATAGCGTCAGGATGTTGGCTGCTCACCAGAAAGACAAAGGAAGGATTATGGGGCTGGAACTTTCAGCTCTATCCCCCAACCTGCAGGGAGGGGAGAGAGGGTAGAAATTGAGTTCACCAATGGCCAATAATTTAATAAATTATTCCTACATAAGAAACCTCCATAAAAACTCCTAAATGACAGGTTTGAAAAACTTCTGGGTTGAACATATCAAGGTGCTGGAAGGGTGGCGTGCTCAGGGAGGGCTTGGAAGCTCCACCCCACTCCCCTAGCCCTATATCATGCCCTATGCATCTCTTCTATTTGGCTGTTCTTGAGTTGCATCCTTTGTACTAAACTGCTAATAATAAATAAAGCTCTTTCTTGAGTTCTGTGAGCCATTTAGCAAATTAGTGAACTTGAAGGGGGGCGTTGGAGGATCCTCTAACTTTGTAACCAGGTTGACAGAAGTGCAGGTAACCTAGCACCTGACACTTGTGACTGGCATGTGAGGTGAGGACAGTCTGTGGGACTGAGCCCTTACACCTGTGGAGCATGATGCAAACGTTGGTTATTTAGCATCAGAAATGAATTGAATTGTAGGACACTCAGTTGGTATCAGAATTGGTTGGGTGTCAGGAAGAAAAAGCCTGTCAGTTATATTAAAGTTTGGATCTATTAAGTCCATTTCTTTATTTTTTAACTTGTATTTTACTTTTAGGGGTATATGTACAGGTTTGTTACATAGACAAACTTGCATCATGGGAGTTTGTTTTACAGAGTGTTTCATCACCCAGGTGTTAAGCCTAGTACCCATTAGTTATTTTTCTTGATCATACTATACAGCCATAAAAAGAATGAGATCATCTCCTTTGCAAGGATGTGGATGGAGCAGGAGGCCATTATTCTTAGCAAACTTAGCAAACACAGGAACAGAAAACCAAATACCACATGTTCTCACTTATAAGTAGAAGCTAAATGATGAGAACACATTTCTTTATCTCTAGTTGTTTACTTTTGTCTTCAGTCACATTGTCTTGTCTTCTTATGTTTCTTGGTAATTTTGACTGAGTGCTAAATATTATGAAAAACTAGAGATAATTTGTAGCTCTAGATGTTATCTCCCTCTCAAGGAAAATTTATATTTGCATTTATGTAGGCTAGGTACACTAGCAATCCCAGATCTTCTTAATCAAATCAACATTTGAAATGATAATAAGTTGAGTTCCAACCTCTGCTGATTTGTTTTCTTACACTCATAGTGGGTAGGTCCTCAGGATCTCAACCCAATGCCAGAGGATTTGTCAGCTGCTACCCATTTTCCAGTGGACCCTGAATTCCAATTTTTGTCGTCATAGCCCTGTTAGTCTGTTGAAACCTCTGATGAGCTTCTGAGCCTCTCAGCTGTTTCTCCTGGAACACTGGCAGAGTTCCTCGGTAGAAAAGCGGCTCAGAAGTCCCGGCTCACTTCTTGGGTTTCCTTATTCTTCTGTATGATGGCTATGCAATTCTTCAATGCTTTACTATCTCTCTGATGCCCTCAAACAGATTTTTAAAAATATTTATTCAGTTTTTCAAATAGTTTTCAGCATCATGTTTGGTCTAATCACTGTATGCATTAATGAACACTCTTTCCTATGCCTTTAATTCTCAAAGGACTATATTCTTGGTACTCAAGAATTTCTGGAGTAAACACAATGACTGCTTTAAATTATGATGAGAATATTTATTTAAATATGCTTGAGATTGAGTAAAAATATATGCCAATTTATAAAATAATTACTTTTTACCATTGAACTATCTCCTTATGTCACAAGTTCTCTTATTTTAAACTTGCCCCAATTATAGGCAAAATCACCCTAAATTTCTTTCCTTAGTCTTTTTTTTTTAAAAAATGGGGCATTTATTTTTGGTACAGTGTGAGTAAATCAAGTCCTTTCCTTAGTCTTTTAGCACATCTGAGATAGGATTTTAAATAAAACAGGGCTTCTGAACCAACTGCGTAAGTCAGCTGGGATCAGGAAACTATACTTCGTAAGTTTAAATCTTTTTAGGTTTCTTATGTCTTTTAATCCAACTTAGAAATTAACTTTTCTGGTCTGGGGACAAATGAAGTGGATTTTGGTTTTGTTCACATTTGAGCCAGAATATTAAAGAGGAAATAATATTCTCCTGAATGTCAGAGTGTTGACAACAAGGTGGAATTGGAATAATAGACTCTTTCAGAAAGAGATAGATGAAAGTCAATAAGAAATAAACAAGTTTCCTACAAAACTACTCACCACTCAGAAAATTTTCTCCAAGAGCTTATTTCTGCTCCATCATTGTAAAGGTTTTGTCACCTTCATGCAGTTTCTCTCATTTAGTAGACAGAGCTCACTGTGGATTATACCATTACTTATCATCATGTATGCCATATTAATATATCATCCCCCTTATTCGTTGCATTGTCCTAGTTAAGCATTGTACCGCAATGTACCACCAAACCAAGGAAAATTGAACTGATTTAGTCATTCCTCCTGCTCCCCTGAACCTAGAACACTTGGGGTTTGACCTTTTTTTGGACTGGGAAATAGTGTAAAATTTATGTAGGAAGCAACAATTCTCCAGAGAGATGAGCAAGCCAAAATCAATTTCTTTTCATGTTACATAACTAGACTGAAAATGACTGAGTAAAATGGAGGAAGTAAAGTGAAATGTTCAAAGTGGGTTTCAATGGAAGAATTTTAATGTTACAGCTTATCACATATGGGTATGTCACCCCTAATATTTGGACAGCTGTGGTTAGAAAGAAAAACAAGATGATTTCATATTCTATGGGGCAGAAAATGTGCTCACAGTATTTTTTTATTTAGTGAGGTTTGTCGCCTATTTTCTAGAAAATGTTCCTGTATTTAGTGATGTGTATATATGCATAAAATCCTACACATTACTTCTGATTATGTTTGTTACTTACAACTTTTCATATGGGGGTTATTATCATTTTATAGTTTATATATGCACATTATATTAAATATTTCTTTAGTGTCGATGGGAAAATAAATCATTGGTATGAGAAAACACTGGCATTGTTAAAGTATTCATCTGGAATTATTCAACCTTTCACAAACAAATGAGAAAGATTATAGGATTAGACCAAATCCTGGATTTCTTTCCTTCTCTGCCCATCTGTATTCATTATAGTTGAAAGATAGACAAATGAAGCTATTGGTAGCTCAGTCTTTAAAGCTTTATTACAATTTAAAAGCGTTGAAAGAGAGAAAATGGAAAAATTATCAAAGGCTGGAAATGATCATCATATTAAATAGTTGAATATTCCTGTTTAAAGACAATGAAGAATGAAGATAGGTGGTGTAAAGATATGACTTTCTTATTGGTATTACTCTATATTCTCAATTTCAAAGAGATTAAGCACAGAGCTGTTAAAGGCCTGTGCAGAATGTAGAACTGACAATTAGGCACATAAATGAAATGGGTCAGTGGTTTTCAGCTCTATATAAATTGCATAAGGCAAGCCCACAGCCTTGGCTAGAACCCTCACCAGAACCCAAGATTTCTCTGGACTGTTGATCTGACTATTGTTATCCTTCCTGGACCCCAAGAGAGTGGACAGAGAAAAGGACACAGCCAGGGAGCACAAAGCTACCCCAGGAAATGCAAAGGCTATCATTAGTCTTCTCCCCTTTCCCCAAAGCACCCTCCTTTTAATACAAGAATCTAATTTTTGTCACAACAGTCCATGGGCGCTAGGGGAAGCTGAGCACATCCCTGTTTCCTGGGAATCCCTGAATGGCATCAACATAATTCTGTCTACTGCCACAGTGATTGATTCTGGAATAGACATGTGTCACAATAAGAGATGCCTGCTGGGGATCTTGGATAAAGTGGTTTCTTTAAGAGAGGGCCTCCAAGAGAGATGCTTACTCTTCCTCTGGACATGTTTATGATGTTAGGCCTGAAACTACTATGGCCAACTTGAAGAAGACATATGGAAAAAGAAGAAAGAGAAATGAGCCAGAACCCTGACCAGACCATATCTAACCAATGCTTTTAGAGCTGTGAGCTAATAAATTTATTTAATTGTTCATGCCAACTTAAGGGCGATTTACCTCAGCAAAGATTATCTCTCTTGATAGAGAAAGGAGGTCCACTTTAAACCCAAGTGGTTCCTTAGCCAGAGGACCACCCGCAGGGTCTGTTTCAAGGATCCCTTTGCCTATTTGATCTAATAAGAGAGCTATAGAGATGCTCTCCTCTGGTCCAGATTTATTTTAAAATTTCACCATTGGTAGTCGTGCTCTTCAAAGTTCTCTGGTTTATAAGCCTAGAGCACGCCTCCATAGGCCATGCCTGCTAGAATGGATCCTCTGTATGCAATCTGATCTAAATCCTCATGCCTGGGTCCAGAATACCTGCCATGGTCACCTACAGGTTGTGGAATACAAATCAAGTGGTTCTTCTCTCTGGTAGTGCCTCATTTCAACACAATGTCTGAGAAGAAAACCTGTTGGTAGAAGATGCATTCTTACTGATAGACTCTTTCCTGCCTTCTCTAATTTCCCATGCCACTTTTGTTTTTACAAAAATATTAGTCCAGGCACATCATCAGTTTCAGGAAGACCTGTTGAGTCCTTCTCATCTGAAAGTGGAAGCTATTGTGATAGAGGCAATTTGCCAAGTGGAAAGTCTTGGTTAGGTGTGATAATAAAGCTGGCACTTAAATGATCTCTAAGTAGGCCCAGTAAGAATAGCTGGGTTGCACTCCAAAGGTAAAATGTCTATAACGGGGCTATGATATGCTGCAAATAAACTTTTACAGTGAGAGATCTGTGATATTCGTGTTGTAGCATATTATAAGCTTGCAATCAGACAGGTATGTGTTTTGTACTTTAATAATATTATCAAGTCAAGATCAGTGGTTTTCATGCTTGGTTGGGAGTTGGGGGTAGAGTAGAACAGAGCATGTGGAAGTCATAATACTTTAGATATGACACCTTAAAGCATGGGTGTATTTAATACCATTCTAAATACTAGACAGATTTCGCAGGTAGAATATCTGACTCTATTATGTATTTAATTCCAGTGGCACTGGGCTTCTTTGTTCTAACAATAGGGCCTTTCTCTGTTCATTGTTCTAGACACAGAAGTACCAGTCTAACATCTAAAAACAATTGCAAGGCAATTACAATTTTTACTATAATCTCTTCGATAATGCTAAATGGAGATGACATTTATAACACACTGCAAAACTTCTAAAAGCCTTTTACCTGTCTATCTTGCTAAAGTCTCATGTATCAGGGTGTGGTAGATGACTCTAATTATTCTTACTCGCCCCAAATTCTTTGGAACTTCAAAAGCAGAACTTACTGGCCTTTCTTTTCTTTTCTTTTTTTTTTTTTTGAGATGGAGTCTTGCTCTGTCACCAGGCTGAAGTGCAGTGACGCAATCTCAGCTCACTGCTACCTCTGCCTCCTGGGTTCAAGTGATTCTCCTTCTCCTGCCTCAGCCTCCTGAGTAGCTGGGACTACAGGCGCGTGCCACCATGTCCAGCTAATTTTTTTGTATTTTTAGTAGAGACAGGGTTTCACCATGTTGGGCAAGATGATCTTGATCTCTTAACCTCATAATCTGCCTGCCTCAGCCTCCCAAAGTGCTAGGATTATAGGTGTGAGCCACCGTGCCCAGCCTGGCCTTTATTTTCTTGTCCCTACTCTCTTACCTTCTGGATCTATTTTCCTAGAGTAAATTTTGGCCCTTTCCTATACAAATCAGTCAAGCCAATATAGGATTTTCTGATTTCTCCCTGTCACCCATTTTTAAGATCTGCATAGTGAGACCCAGGAATTGTGCATATGAGGACATAATTCTCCTTAGCATCACTTAAAAATTGTATTTATTCATTTTTATTTTTTAGCATCACTTTTGATGTGTCCAACATTTGCCTCTCCAACATCTCTTCCCTCCACAGCCCCATTTACATGGCACTCTTCTGCCATCAAAGGGTTTTTAAGCAGAGGAGTGACATGATCATATTTGCATTTTAAAAAGGTTGCTCTGACTGCTATTTGAAGAATAAATTGGGATTTTATTGGAGTAGGGAGAAGGAGAAGAGTAGGGAAATCAATTAAGAAACCATAGGGTTGTGCAGAAAAGAGATGTTGATAGTTTGGACCAGGGTGGTACTAGTGCAGCAGCAAAGGAGGTAGATATGAATTGAAAGGTTTGAGATATATTTTGGTAATTTCTGGCTAGGGAGGAAATAGAGCTGTTATCCAGAGTAGGGAATATAGACAGAAGATCTAGTTTATAGGGTAAAATATTGAGATTGGTTTGGGGCATGTTGAGCATGAGTTCTATGGGATATCTAGTTGAAATGTTCATTTGGCACTTGACTTAGGTAAGTTTAGAGGTGAGGGCTACAGATATGGTTTTGGGAGTCATCAAAGCCAGCTTACAGATGGCTTTTGAGCCCATGAATTGTGATGGACCTATCTTGAGAAAGCATACATACTACTGAGGGTATTAGAGGGCTGACAGCAGAACCCCTGGGAGCACTACCATCTAACAGGTGAACAAAGGAAACTTGAGGGAAAACCAGGAAAAAATAGGACAGACTCAGAACTCCTGGTTTAGGCCAAGGGAAATAGAGTCCTTGGTATGATTAATAAATAAATTAGACCACTGCAGGTACAGTGCTTACTTCTAAGTGCCAGCCTTTTACAGGGGCAGCGATAACAACTGTGTGTCAGAAGGAAGGCCACTGGATGGTGGGGAATCTGGAACCCATGTCAAAACAGAGTGTTGAATACTTTCATACCGAGATGGTATTTATCCTATTTGCTATGCAGGAGAGGGATTTAATTTGTTTTTTTTTTTTTTTTTAGTTTCAGAAGGAATAATAAGGGATTAAGGAAGCACATTTCGATCAATATAAATAATAGTTTTTACCAGCTGTTAAAAAATGGAATAGGTTTACTTGTTTGGAATGAGCACCCTTTAATAGAGGAAGTGTTTGGGCAGGACCTGGGTGACCCCCAAAGAGGCATGGTGGAGCAGGGATTCCAGTCCTGATTAAGAGATTTAACTATTGAGGTAGCTTCTCATTTTAGAAGTCAGTGATTCTGTTAAATTGTTGTCTTTCTATATATACATATTTAATGCATATATTGCAGGCCGCCACACACACAGGATCCATGTTTATGTCAGTCAGTAAGCTTAGGGTGAATAGAAGGAGTGACATTTTATTCTTTGGAGACTCTAAGTGAAAGTGACATGAATCTTCACCATGTTCATATGGGCACTCATGAAATTTTGTTGAGAATTCCTCCGAGAGAGAACGTCTCAGTATTCAGTCAGTTTTGCGGCCTTGAACTGAGACAGTTGACGAGACATCTTATAATAAGAATAAGAGGGCAAGATGCCCTAAGGGCTTCACATATATTTATATCAAAATGCTGTGAAGGAAAATCAATGTTTTGCTTCTGGCAGTGAAAATCCAAACCTCACCAAATTACTAGGGATGAACATTTTATTTTCAAACACTAGAGAGAAGAAAAAAGCCCCCACTAACCTTAGCAAGAGCTTCACTATGTTTCTGGTTGTAACGTGGTGTGATAGGCTTGGCAATGACCCTATTTTGGAACTATAATTCATTCCTTATTTCATTCAAGTGTTTTTTCCTAAATTGCCTTGGTGAAACCCTTCTTGATCACCCAATGTAAAATCTCACATGATGCAATATTTCATTTCTTCTTTCCCTGAATTATGTTTTTTCTTAATACTTGTCATCTCCAGAAAAAGGATCTCTTCTGCACAGCAAAAGAAACTATCATCAGAGTGAACAGACAACCTTCAGAATGAGATAATTTTTTAAAAATTATACTTTAAGTTCTGGGATACATGTGCAGAATGTGCCGGTTTGTTATATAGATATATACATGTGCCATGGTGGTTCACTGCACCCATCAGCCTGTCATCTACATTAGCTATTTGGGAGAAAATTTTTGCAATCTATCCATCTGACAAAGGTCTAATATTCAGAATCTACAAGGAACTTAAACAAATTTACAAGAAAAAGCCCCACTAAAAAGTTGGCAAAGGACATGAACAGACATTTCTCAAAATAAGTCATTTATGCGGCCAACAAACATATGAAAAAAAGCTCAACATCACTGATCATTAGAGAAATGAAAATCAAAACTACAATGAGAGACCATGTTGCACCAGTCAGAGTGGCAATTATTAAAAAGTAAAAAAAAAAAAACAGATGTGGGCCGGGCACAGTAGCTCACACCTGTAATCCCAGCACTTTGGGAGGTCAAGGTGGGCGGATCATCTGAGGCCAGGAGTTTGAGACCAGCCTGGCGAAACCCTGTCTCTACTAAAATACAATAAATAAAATAAAATAAAATAAATAAAAAATCAGCCGGGTGTGGTGGTGGGTGCCTGTAATCACAGCTACTAGGGAGGCTGAGGCAGGAGAATCGCTTGAACCCAGGAGGCGGAGGTTGCTGTGAGCTGAGATCATGCCACTCACTCCAGCCTGGGCAACAGAGTGAGACTTCATCTCAAAACAAAAAACAAAAAACAAACAAACAAAAAAACCCAGATGCTGGTGAGGTTGTGAAGAAAAAGGAATGCTTTTACATTGTTGGTGGGAATCTAAATTAGTTCAACCATTGTGGAAGACAGTGTGGCCTGTCTTCCACATGCTAGGTCCTGTGGGGAAGGGGTGTGGGGAAGGGCAGCATCAGGAAAAATATTATAGCTAATGCATGCTGAGCTTAATACCTAGGTGATGGGTTGATAGGTGCAGCAAATCACCGTGGCAAACGTTTACCTATGTAACAAACCAGCACATCCTGCACATGTATTCCTGAACTTAAAATAAAATAAAATAAAATAAGATAAAATAAAATACAAAGAAGGATCTCTTCACAAAGATTTGAGTGCAAGTGGTTTATTTGGGATGTGATTGCAGGAAGCCCAGTAGGGGGATGGGAGGGTGAGACAGGGAAAGGAAGGAAGCCAATTCAGGGTGAAAGGAAGCAGGTTACTGGACAGCTGGGATTCAGTCCTGCTGGGGATCTCTGGGAGCCTGCACAGTATGTCTTGGAGTTGCTACATGTGAGGCAAAAGGAAGCTGGGGCGTTTATCTACCCACTCTCATCACTCTGTGGTCAAAGCCTGCTGTGTGGGGGATAGGAGCTTTAAGTTCCCAGCTCTTCCAGTCTCTGTGCTTGGACATGTGTCCTCCAGCTGTCAGAGAAAGCGTCCTGCTTTATTTTGTAGTAGGAACCGGGGGGTCAGAGTGGATGGGAATGGGGAGTCTCAAGGGAATTTGAGAAGGGCACTGATAGTATCTGCTAGAAAGCTTGTTATTCCCTAATGGACTGGGTATTTAACCTGGTTATCTCTATTGTGTCTGTCTCCCACTATCACATAAGCTTCATTAAGACAGACTTTTCTCTGTTTTGTTCACTGAGTGGTACTAGAAGCATGACCACTGGGTTATTCATTCAATATTTAACAATTATTATTTAGTGCCTACTCTGAGCCAGGCAAGAGTACTGCTCTCATACTCTGAGGTTATGATCTCCAGCAGGCTAGGCAGATCTCTGCTGTTTTTGCAGCTAACTTTTAGCCTATACTGAGTCAAGAAATTAAAAGGGTAAGATGATAATTAGACAAACACTTTGCTATAATGCATATTTTTGGTAGCTAAATAAATAACCATGACAGCATGACCTGCTAGGCCAGAGAAAGATCAATAGGGTGTGGGAAAAATGAAAACAATGGGTTAGAGTGGCTACTCTAACCCCAAATTCCACAGACAGTCTTCTTGCTAACTGAGGGGGTCTGGACACTTGGAAACCCAAATCCAAAGCCTACCACTGGCCAATGATTGGATTCAGGTCTCAGGAAGTTGCAACCTTGGGATCATAATCAAGGAAAATACTTTTGCTTAAATCTGGCAAATTGCACCGATGACTCATTGAGTTTGTAATTAACGCCTCTTTGAGAACATTTTTTAAAACCATGTACAACTGTTAAATTACATTGCACTTGCCCTGAGCTTTTTTCCTGCTACTGATTTTTTTTTCCTACCTAAGTTTAGAATATTTATTTAAAAATATTTGGCCCATCTTTTCGGCTCATCACTGTTCTCTTTCTGAGTCCCAGTTTTATCCTATCTAGCTTCCTATTATTTCTTAATTTACAAGCCATTGTTTAGTTCTCACTTATCTGCTCTATCCTTTGACTCTGATCTATCCAAAACTTACTCCATCCCATACCCATGCCCAAGCCCCTATTCCTTCTGAACACATTATAGATACAATTAATTATTGTTCTCAAAAACTATGAGCCCTAGTGTATTTTAAAATTTTAATCAATAGGCAAATGAATTTTGATTATACATTATTTGTATGTAGCCATACCTCTTTTCCCTTCTATTAGTGGTATTAATCAAGGATTGACCAGACTGAAAACACTTTCAAGTTACATTTCTACAATTTCTACCTTTGAATTTTTCCTCTGTGGTCAAATCTGTAGGCAGCCAAAGGTATAGATAGACAGCCCATAGTTCTAGTAATCATTCTTGTTAACACTCTTCAGTGATGCTTCTAATGGGAGACTTTCCTGTATCCAGCACAAGAATATGTACTGTTTTTAAATCATTCATAGGAACCTCTAGAGTGTATCCCAAAGTGGGGGAGTAAATTTATTTCTAAATGCAAATTTGAAACATTTTAAAGTTTAAAGCAGGGAGAAAAAATTAGAGATGTTTGTTTTATATAGGCACATCTGGCTTGGTAATAGAACTTCAAGAAGAAGCAATTTAGGGGCTTTTGGTAAATTAAGTTATCATTAAATAACATTTTTGAATATTATTTATCATGTGTTATTAAGCTAGGCATTGCCTGAAGCAAGGTGGTCATAGCTAAATGCCTGTAGGAGAATTAAACATAGTTTGGAAAGATCTGTACCCCAATATGTTAAAATTTACTAACAGCGTCTGTGAGTACAAGAACTAGTGTTACTGGGTCTCTTTTGTCCCAAAGATGGTATTTAAACCACAGCAATCAGCCAAATCATTAGGCCATGTGGGATCCACCAAGGCCTTGCCTGAGACCTTATTCTTTCCATTCCCAGAAGCAACCAACAACAGTGGCACAAACATGCAAATGAACAAACCATGTGGTTCTGCAAACACTAAAAAATAAATTAGAAAAAAAGAGAAAAAGCTTTTACATTGTGTTAAAAATTAGGAACAACAAAATGTACATTTTAATCTATGAGCTCCCTTGGTATTCCATAAAGGTTTTCTCTCAAGTAAAATAATGCGCTTGCTGGTGTGATAAATTAGCAGACACCTTTTTTGGCGTGAAGTATTCCTGTGTTGCAAATCACTGATTTTATTGGATGGTAGCACTAGGAGCAGTCTAGTGCTGCCTCATGAAAAAATCCATAATAATTCAATCTAATTTTAATGATCCTGGAAAATAATAGTAGATAGAGGAGTCTACTTGCTCATATTCCTAGTTTCTAGTCATGTCTGTGGAAGTGAATGTGATTCATAGACTTTTGTTGCTATTTTTTTAACAGTGGATGAAACCAACTCAGTTTATCTTCATCTGTCCAGTTCACACATCATCTCTCTCCTCAGCATATTTCTTGCATCTTGTATATGTTTACAGCTTGTTTACTTATTCATTTGGTTTCTAAGCTCATTGGAGGAAGATCAAAACTAATTCAGTTGAACATTTAAACCCATTATAACTCTTCTGCATGGTAAAAATGCACATAATGGTTTATATTTTTATTTTAGAGAATAATTGAAAATAATTGTATAGAACATTCTCTTTGGGCATATAACTAGAAATATGAGGAGTCTCTAAGACAAATAAAAAATGGATCAATGCCAGTCTTGGAGTAGACTGTTACTCTGTCTTATTTGCCTTCTAATTTCATTTGTTTATTGATATGTAAATATTTATTCATGTGACACCTCTATTGTGTGAAAGTCATGCTATTTTCCTGCTAATGCAAACCCTCTGGGAATTCACAAGAACTTGATGAGTTCTCTCAAATAGGTCTCTATCTTTTCTCTTTGACTATAGGGAATGATTTATCCACCACAGTGTCAACATTGGAAAAGAACAGGACATTATTATATTTTTGTATGTTCTGATTCTCGTTTATTGGTACCAGTATCTACCCATCAATTAGACCATATGCATTTTTCAAATATCTCAGGATAAGAGAACATGCTACTTCTCAAGTTCCACAGTTGTTTAAATTACTTTTCTAGATACAGATAGTTATATTTGTTATATTCAAAGTTATGTTATCAGAATATGTTTTTTGCCTGATTTTGCCTGTTTGAACTATCATTTACCAACAAAAACTGCAATTACTTTTGCACCGGCCTAATATTTACTTTAATAAAATATTACTTGGTCAGTTACCCATGTTTCTATTACTGTGCATTTTCTTGTACATATGCTGTTAGTGTGATGTATATTTATTGGTGTACAATTTTAGCAGTATGAAGACTGATATTATTCTTTTGTTTTATTACATTTTATATTTATTTATTTATTTGAGACAGGGTCTCGCTGTGTTACCCAGTCATGTCTCACTGCAGCCTCAACCTCCCAGGTTTAAGTAATCCTCCCACCTTAGCCTCCTGAGTAGCTGGAGCCACAGGCACATGTCACCATGCCTGGCTAATTTTTGTATTTTTTGTAGAGATGAGGTTTTGCCATGTTGTCCAGGCTGGTTTCGAATTCCTAGGCTCACACAATCTGCCTGCTTCAGCCTCCCAAAGTTCTGAGTTTACAGGCGTGAGCCCCTGTGCTCAGCCTGTTTTATTACATTTTAATGGCTTTCACCACCATTTGTGTCTGATGCTACTAAGAAACGTATCCTTTAATAGATATATAATACTTTGAAAGTAAGTGGTAACAAGAATTTCCTAAGAGAAAATCTGATTACTAGAATTATAATAAAAACATCTGTTCAGTTTCCTCAGTGAGACTTAGAAAAGACTCTAGTCTGGAGAAATACAGATTAAAAGTAATGCAGAGTTTACTTGCTAAGTTTGCTTTATGGGTGTGCATGCCTATAACAGACTGTTTACCTGACTCATCATTCTTGGAGGTTAGGGAGGCCACATTCTATTCTGACATACTGCATAATTACTGTTTTTGCAGACATTGATGATCAGCCCTAGAAGTCCTTGTGTTTTCATGGGTCAGATTCCATCTATTTCTTTAGTCTTTAGTCCTACATTCCTATACATTTTTTTTTTTTTTTTTTTTTTTTTTTTTGGGGACGGAGTCTCGCTTTGTTGCCCAGGCTGGAGTGCAGTGGAACGATCTCGGCTCACTGCAAGCTCCGCCTCCCAGGTTCATGCCATTCTCCTGCCTCAGCCTCCCGAGTAGCTGGGAATACAGTCACCCGCCACTACGCCTGGCTAACTTTTTGTATTTTTTAGTAGAGACGGGGTTTCACCATGTTAGCCAGGATGGTCTCGATCTCCTGACCTTGTGATCTGCCCACCTCGGCCTCCCAAAGTGCTGGGATTACAGGTGTGAGCCACCGAGCCCGGCCATTCCTATACTTCTACAGCCAAATCTACTTGCTTCATCCAGTTGTTCCTCAGGTGGGTAAAAGATTTATTAATTCTCTAAAGATAGAGAGCATATTCCAGATATCCTGTTTATCCAGAAAATAACTGATTTGGACCATACCATATAATAATCTACTCTCAAAAACCCAAAGAAGAAATAACTGTCTTAATTTATAAATTTTGGCTAATCTTTCTTGTGGCAGATGGAAATGTCAATAACCATTCATAATCTCTCCAACTGAATTACGAAGAGTATTTTGTTCTTAATTGGATTTTGCTTTTTAAGTATGAAAATATCTTACTGCAGCACACGGTTTTTGCTGTTGTTGCTTTCTTCCTGAAATATCTGCTAGGACTTAGGCTGCAGGCTAGTTGACTATCTTCTCCAGCATATATCAGTACTGGTACTGATACCTTCAACATATAGGCTCAGTCTCTCCAATCCCCAAGTCAAACCTTAATTGATCCTAAGCAAGGTGGACCTTCTAATGGTGGACTTAGACTCTTGGGCAGGTGGGTAAAGAATTACTGGTGCAGCTGTAGTTTCTGTATCTGTGTGATTGGAGTATGCTTGAGTTGTCAGGTAGAGTTGGACTTTGGGGGTATGCATGCTTTAATACACATACAGTTCCTTACCAAGATGGTTATTTCTTTTATATGCTGATTCATCCTAATACTGGCATATGGCATTCTTCTTGACCACATTTCGAAATGCTGTCACTTGGAGCCCTACTTCCAAGACCTAAGTTGCCTGGACATAAAAATAAGATAGAAGGAATCCAGTTGTCCAGAAGGTAGTAAAGACCATCTCTAGAGCATGTGGGGGAACTTTTTCTGGTTTGGCCTAACCCATATCCACTCTCTGAATTCTTATATTCCTCCTTACACCTGTGATGTTTCCTAAATAATGGATAGCCTAACTTGGGAGGCAACTTGTACCCTATACTTACTGTCTCTTTTCTTTCTATTATTTAAAATAGAGGTGGGGTCTCATTATGTTGCCCAGGCTGGTCTCGAACTCCTGAGCTCAAGTGATCCTCCTGCCTTGTCCTCCCAAAGTGCTAGGATTACAGGTGTGAGCCACCATGCCTGGGCATGTCTCTTAACTTTTCCTCAGTTTCTGAAGTTTTCCGTAGCATTAGAGCAATACATAGACTTTCCTGTATATGATGTTGTGGTGGGAAGATGTTTAATAGCATTCCCAGGGATATATAAAACCACAAGACAAGTTGGTTTAGTTTCCCAAAAGTCAAGCTATTATTTCCTAAAGTTCTCCAGTTTAGCTTGGGCTCAGTGGGAGTAGTTCTGCTGCTCTACCTGGTGACCACTGGAGCTAGAGTATTTAAGATGGAGTGTTTGAGATGGTTTCTTTCTAACATGTCTGGTGTCTCGGCTGCAAGAGCTGCGAGAGCTGGTGGTTAGCCAGGCATTTCTTTCTCTCTCCACACAGTCTTTACATTAGGGTAGCTGACTCTTTTTACGTGGTGGCTCAGGGCACCAAAAGAGAGCATTCCAGGAAGACAAAGCTCATTGTGAAAGTACTTACTAAACTTCTGTTTGCATGGTACTTGTTAATACCCCATTGGGCAAAGGAAGTCACATGCCCCAGCCTAAGGTCAACGTGGAAAGGGCTTGAATACTGAAGACATGATTCACTGGGAGTCACCGACAGAGTAATGTGCCATGAATTTTAAAGATGAAGCATGTAATTTCAAGATAACTTTACTCTTATGGTGGGCCAGGACTCAACTATACTGGATAGTGCATTTCCTTTTTTCTGTTGCTGAGAACCAGTCTAAGCCAGTTTAGTATGCACAACTATTAGCTTCTTTTTGGTATATCTTGGGAGTTGTTAATGATTGGAGGTAATGAGGGTTAATTACTCTCTCATAACCTTGTATCAGGTTATAAGGAAAGCAAGTCCCAGACCAAATTCTGCTATTCACGTAGAGTAGCATGTCTGAAAGCAGGCACAAAACAATCCTAAACTACTCTGTAGACATTACTTAGGGATCTAGCCTAGGGCTCTATTCCTAAGGATGTAGGTTCCAGAGTTCACTAGAATCTTACAACCTCTTTGTGTAAGCGTGGAGAACATCCATAAAATATTTCTGATTTCCCAAATGAAAGCCAAATTTTTATCAATTAACCAGCCACAAATTCCACCAATAAAAACCCACTTCTAACATTATGCTGATTAGAAAGGCTTCAGCTTTGATGGAAGAAAATAATGACTAAAGACCTTTTAGTCTTTTCTAGTGCATGACCTTTCTAATAAATCCCTAGAGAGTAGATTTATGATCAGGGCAATATCCTGTAACAAGACTGTAACTGTAACTGACACACACAATCTATACTAAAGAATATTAAAATAAAGTGGGGATAAGTTGGTCAAAGGGTGAAAACTTATACTTACACATGATAAATAAGCTCTGCTAATCTATTTTGCAGCGAGGGTAGATACTAAATATTCTTCCCATAACAAGGATGATAAATATGTGAGGCAATGGATAGGTTAATTACCTTGATTTGATCATTTCACAATGTATACATATATCAAAACATCACTTTGTACACCATAAGCATATGCATTTTTTATTTGCCAATTATACCTTAATAAAGTAGGGGTAAAGAAGTATAGATACTGTAATATGTGCCTTTAAGGGTGCTTTGGTGGAAAAATTGGAGAAGCTTCACCAGCTTCACCAGAAAATTAGGACCTTAAGGATTATGCCTTGTGGATGAATTGCTTCTGAGAACAGATTGGAGAAGCCTTCACCAGCTTCAGCAGAAAATTAGGACCTTGAGGATTATACTTTGTAGATGAATTGCTTCTGAGAACAGCAGCATCCCAGTTCTCAAGGAACTATTTCCAAAACAAATCTAAGTTTCGTGCACATATGAAAAATCCATAATGTTAAAAACATTTTCTAAAAGTTTTTTCTTGTATTTTAATTGTTTATTTTCAAACACACACAAAAGTAGAAGCTATACCCATCACTCAGTTCAGTGACTATCAGTATATGACCAAAATGCTTTATCTCTAACCTCCTGTCATTTTCCTCCCTGCTCTTTACACCAGATACATTATTTAAAAGTAAATCCCAGATATAATGCCATTTCATCTCTAAGTACTTCAGTGTATATTTCTAACAAGGGATAAGAGTTCCTATTAGCCTAAGAATAATGCTATTAATACACCTAAAAATGAACAATTCCTCCATGTTGTCAGTGTTCAAATTTCTCTGAATCATAATTATAATTGCAGATGCTCCTTGACTTACAGCAGGGTTATGTCTTGGTAAATCCATCATACGTTGAAAATGTTGTAAGTCAAAAACGCATATAATACACCTAATCTACTGAACATCATAGCTTAGCCTAGCTATGTGCTTAAATGTGCTTAGAACACTTACATTAGCCTGCAGTTGGGTAAAATCATTTAACACAAAGCCTATTTTATAATGGTGTTTAATATCTCATGTAATTTATTGAGTACTGTTCTGAAAGTGAAAAACAGGATGGTTGTATGGGTACTCAAAGTATGGTTTCTACTCAATGCATGCCAAAAAATTGTAAGTCAGGGATCACCTGTAATTTGATTCAGGACTCAAACAAGATTGCATTTGGTTGATATGTACCTTGGGCCCTTATATTTCCTGTAAATTGGTAAATCCAGAGCAGGGTTTTTCAACCTCAGCACTCTTATCAGTTTGTACTGGATAATTATTTGTTGTTGGGGGGTTGTTCTATGTTCTAGGTTGTTTAGCAGCAACCCTGGCCTCTGTCTACTAGTTGCCAATAGCACTGGCCTCCAGTGTGACAATGAAAAATGCCTTTAGACATTGCCTAATGTGCCCTGGGGGCAAAATTGTCCCAGTTGAGAGCAACTGAGTGGGATTTGATCCCATTTGTATTTAATATTTTGTCAAAAATATTTCACCATTGATATTTCTTATTGCATCACATTATAAGCACCTCTTTTTGATTATGGGTCCAAGTGCTGGCAACATGATTCATTCATGGCAAAGTTTCCCACTTACCTTTTTTTTTTTCCCCAGACAGAGTCTCACTCTCTCACCCAGGTTGGAGTGCAGTGGCACGATCTTGGCTCACTGCAACCTCTGCTGCCCAGGTTCAAGCGATTCTCCTGCCTCAGTCTCCCGATTAGCTGGGACTACAGGCACCTGCCACCATGCCCGACTAATTTTTGTAGCTTAGTAGAGACAGGGTTTCACCATCTTGGCCAGGCTGGTCTTGAACTCCTGACCTCGTGATTCACCTGCCTCAGCCTCCCAAAGTGCTGGGATTACAGGCATGAGCCACTGCGCCCAGCCAGTTTCCCACTTAACGCCGAAGGATTTAACAGCTGCTGATGATCATTGCCCAGATCAATTGTTTTATTAGGGATTTCAGGAGAGATTTTCTAATTTTATCTTCTTTCTTCACTTATTTTCTGGAATTTTTCTATATAGAAGAACTTTTCCTCCTTAACTATCTGATTACCATAAAATGATTTCTACAGGAGTGGGAGAATAAATTTGGTTCATTCTCATTATTTACCATTTTTCTGAAAAATGAATTAGTGTCCAGTGAGTCTTTCTTTTAGTATAACTCTGAACTCATGGCTTTAAAACATGTATTTGATGCATTTTAATCCACTGTGATCATTATTTTTTCTGATGCTCAAATTGCCCTGTGGAAAATAGGAGCCCCTTAAAGTTTGCTCCTGTCTCTTTGACAAGATGGTGGTCTTTAGTAAGTTTTAAATTTTCTGGTATGACAAGGTGTTATAGGATCATCTCATATAATTCTCTTTTGTAGCCTTGAAGTCAGCTATTTTCCTAAGAAGTCTTGGTTTGTTTCACTGGGAGGTGTTATATAGAGATCATGATCTGTGTGCTGGGGGTGCTTATTGATTTTGAGTTATTATTGCTTCTAGGTTTTTCTGGAGAATAGAGCTTGGAAGTAAGTTTTTCTTTAAAGGGAAAAAATTAAATGAGTTCTCACTGATGTTTCTAATCAAATTTAGTATTATAAAGATTTTTATTTAATTCCTTTGATATACCATTTGCATTTCATTTCTCTTACACTAAACATTTTATTTCTAACAACTTAATAATTACTTGTTTTTTATTATATAAGTTTCAAAATAATAATATTATTATTACTAACAATATTATTATTGAATGTAGTTTAGGATTTCCTTGCAGTTATTTTTATTCTTAGGATATATACCTTTGGTGAGAGAGAGATTGTTTCAAATTCATATAATGAAACTTAATTACCAGTGTAATAATATTAAGGGTGGGGCTATGTAAAGACACAGCGTTGATGTCCTCAAGAGGATGTAGCAACAGGGTGCCATCTTTGAAGCGAAGAGGAGCCCTCACCAGACACTGAACCTGCTGGCACCTTGATCGTGAACTTCCCTGCCTCCCAAACTGTAAGAAATAAATTTCTATTATTTATAAATTACCCAGTCTCAGGTATTTTGTTATAGCAGCATAAATAAACTAAGACAGCTTCTCTGATTTGGAGGGACACATTCAGACCGTAGCAGAAGTCTCACTTCCATCTCTGCCCCCTCCACTCTATTCCCTCCCTTTTCTTAGAGTATGCACCCTCAGTGGAGGTGATATTCTTCCCAAGAGGGTAAAAATTTGTTTGGGTGTTTTGTGAAAAAATTTTAGTAGTCATAATGGTTTGTGGCCCTCCAAATCTCAAAATTACCTAACAGAATCTTGTTTCTTAGTGTTTAATTTCTGTCATTAGAGAGAATTTAAACACTTCAATGTCTCCTTCAGGAAGATGATAAAAAAGAGATTTAGAAACACTGCTCTACAGGTGATCATCTTGTTATATTTGAGTATCCTTCCATTTAATCAAAATATATTCATGTAAGTGGGCATATGTACAAATGTTAAGTATTTGTATTTTTTTTCTTTCTCGGATAAAAGGCACAAGCCTTATACATGTGCATACACACCGTCCTGCCCTTGCTTTTTTTCACTTAACAATATATTTTGGAGAAAACCCTACGGCAAAATGATCCCCAGCTGAGAGTAATGCTGTATAACAGTACTGAGAGCTTTCTCACTTCTTCTTATGGCAGCATCCTACCATTTTGTTCATGTACCATAGTTTATTCAAGCAGTAGCCTATTGATGGGCATTGAGTTGTTTCTAGTCTTTTGCTATTACAAAAGTGCTGCAATAAATGTCCTTATGCTTACTTACATCATTTTACTTCTTTGCTAGTGTATCTTTGGTAGGATTCTTATAAGTGGGATTGCTGAGTCAATGTGTAAAAGTATATGTAATTTTTCTAGATATTGTCCGAATTCCCCTCCTTGGGGATTGTACTACTTTACATTTCCAACAGCAAGATATAAGGGTGTCTGGCTTTCCATAGCCTCACCACAGAGCATGTTGTTAAATATTTGGAATTTTGTCCATATGTTTGAGACATTTAGTTTTCTTTTTTTGTGAACTGTATCATTTGCCCATTTTTCTACAGGTATCTTCATATTCTTTTCTAACAGTTCCCTATTAGAGATATTAAGACTTTACAAATGATTTACATTGCAAATCTTTCCCCAGAAACCTCCACAAAAATTTATGTTTGTCTTTTGATTTCGCTTATGTTATTTTTCAATGCAAAAGTTTCTTTGTTATGTGTGACCAAATGTATCCCTTTTCCTTTATCACATCTGGCTTTTAAGTCAAAGAAGTTTTCTCCAATTCCAGGTAATAAAAGAGTAACCCATACTTTCTACTAATTCTTATGTAGTGTACTTATTCATTTATTTAACATTTAGATTCATTTGGAATTAATTCTGGCATTTAGTGTAAGAAATGACTCCAGTTTTATATTTTTATACATAACTAACCAGATGTCCATTAGATAGTCCATTTGTTCCCTACTGATTTGAGATGCTGCCTTTATAACATTCTAAACTTCCATATTCAGTGTTGTATACTTTTGGATTTTAATTTATTTTTCTATTGATCTATCTACCAATTTGTATGCTTATACTGAAGGCTTTATGATATGTTTTCATATCTGGTGGGGCTAGCCTCCCTTCCCCATTGTTATTTTTTATTGTTTCCATTGATATTATTGCTTGTTATTTCAAATAAAATATATAGTTAACTTGTCTAGCTCTGAGAAAAAAGTGATATATACAGGCACACTTCAGAGATATTGCAAGTTCAGTTCCAGACCACTACAATAAAGAGAATATCACAGTAAAGGAAGTAACATGATTTTTTGGCTTCTCAGTGCATATAAAAGTTATGTTTACACTACAGTATAGTCTATTAAGTGTACAATTGTATTATATCTGAATAAATAATGTATATTTCTTAATGAGAAAAATACTTCATTGCTAAAAAATACTAGCATCTTAGCCTTCAGCACGTGGTAATCTTTTTGCTGGTGGAGGGTCTTGCCTCATTGTAGATGGCTACTGACTGATCAGGGTGGTGGTTGATGAAGGTTGGGGCAGCTGTGCAATTTCTGAAAATAAGACAATACTAAAGTTTGCTGCATTGATTGACTCTTCTTTGATGAAAGATTTCTCTGTAGCATGCGATGCAGTTTGATAACATTTAACCCACAATAGAATTTCTTTCATAATTAGAGTCAGTCCTCTCAAACCCTGCCCCTGCTTTATCAACTAAATTTATGAAATATTCTAAATCATTTGTTGTCATTTCAACAATGTTAACAGAATCTTCACCAGGAGTAGATTCCATCTCGGGGAACCACTTTCTTTGCTCATCCATAAGAAGCAACTCCTCATCTCTTGAAGTTTTATCATGAAAGTACAGCAATTCAATCATATTTCCAGACTCCCCTTCTATATAGTTCTCTGGCTTTTTCCACCATATCTGCAGTGACTTCCTCCACAGAAGTCTTGAACCTCAAAATCATCCATAAAGGTTGGAATCACCTTCTTCCAAAATACTGTTAATGTTGATATTTTGTCCTTTCAGGAATCAGGAATGTTCTTAATCGTACTTAGAATGGTGAATTCTTTACAGAAGGTTTTCAATTTACTTTTCTAAGATCCATCAGAGGAATCACTATCAATGGCAGCTACAGCCTTACAAAAAGTATTTCTTAAATATTAAGACTTGAAAGTTGAAATTACTCCTTGAACCATGGCCTGCAGAATGGATATTGTGTTAGCAGATGTAAAAACAACATTAATCTTCTTGTATATCTCCATAAGAACTCTTGGGTGACTGGGCACATTGTCAACAAACAGGGATATTTTGAAAGGATTTTTTTTTTCCTGAGTAATAGATCTCAAAATTGGGCTTAAAATATTCAGTAAACCATGCTGTAAACAGATGTGCTGTCATCTAGGCTTTGTTATTTCATTTATAGAGCATAGGAAGAGTAGATTTAGCATCATTCTTTTAAAATAAACTTTATATGAATTTATTAATAAATTTTATTAATAAACTTTATTTTATTTTAAATAAAACTATTTTTATTAATAAACTTTATTAATAAACTTTATTTATATGAATAAAAGAACTTGAGACAATTTAACTCAATTTTAATAAAATGTTTCCCAAGCATTATTTTGACCAGGTACTCAGGTTTAAGTTATGAACACTGACAGTGTCCATTATGTAACCACACTGGAAGTTATTAAGGACTTAACCATTTTCTAGTATTAGCCTATTTTCTACACTGCTTTTCACATATATGCCCATTAACAAATGTAATGTCTGTTACATTTATTGGTTTATGAGTGTTTCTGGAAAACTGCACTATGTGTGAAGACCAATTTCCACGCTGGCATTGCATGCATCCAAATATTAATGCACAGAGGCACAGAATTAGAGCAACAAGAGAGCATATTCAAACACTAGCATGCCTCATTCCCCTTTTTATTGCTTATTTTGCTTGGTACTTCTTAAAACAAAAATAAGAATCTTGAATTCAACATTCAACTGCCAAAGAAAGAATTAACAGCAGGGCACATACTCAGGGCTCGAATGAAATTGTAAGCACTAGCTGGCGCCGAACACAGTAGACATTGATATATACATATCAAAACCTTATTATCTAAAACTCTTCTCAACTAGGGCCTTCCAAACAAATTGGTAACAACATGATTTATGTTGAAATATACACAATAAGTAACAGTATGTTCTTTGGGAATTTAAGAACTCTGATTATCCAAATTTGAATTCAGGTCTGTAGGAAGTAAGAAGCTTGTACTAAGCAACTGGGCTACATTTCTGCTGCAGTTAGGTTATTTTGGACAATTATACGTGAACTATCCTTGGTTTCATCCAGCAGAATGTATAGGGTACCAACAGGAAAGAATGTCAGCCAATTAGGAGTTTAATAATGCATGATTTTTATTCTCTTGCTCCGAGAACTTGTAAAAAATTTAAACCAAGGAAAATAACTCAAGATGTATGGACATCTTGTGCTTTCTAAAAGAAAAAAAGGTACCCACTAATTTGCTCAGATATAGCAGGCTTAATGGTTCTATATTTTGAAAAGATTTTAAGAATGGTTTCTAATACAGGAGAGGGAAAACATCCATTATCCCTTTTCAGAATTTAAATGGAGGGTGGTAAACATTCTTTACACCCAAAACCTATGGCAGCAGTTCAAATTTGACCAAGGTAAATGTAGAATGGAGATGTTCTAAACACAGCTAGGACTCAGCAAGTCTAACACACTAAAGTCATATAATTACATTTTAAAAGAAAATACACAAAAACCAAATAGAAATTTTGAGATTTTTTTCATTTGAAGGTAATCTTAATGCTATTAAATTCACAAATGCTAATTTAAATACCCAATCCTATTTATCTAAAACATACATTGCAAACACACAGATATCTATTCTCTCCACATGTCAGCACCCATTCATATCGTGGTTTGGAAATGGGGAGAATAGATTCCCCTTAAACTGAAAGTCAGCAGGTGTTCTTTACAGTTTACTTTAGCAACATTCATACAAAATAATAATTAACAATGATCTTCTTGTTAACGCACAAGGAAACAACTTCAAAACTGCATTTTGTTAAAGTTTCTGTACTAAAATGTAGAAAAACTGAACTACACAAATATTGAAAAGTTAAAAATTCCTTTTTATTCCTGGTACCACTACCACAATTTACATGGCAATATACCTGATGTAATGAAAAGAAAAAGACAAAGACAAAGCTACAACAGATAAAAGACCTCAGGAATGTACATCTAATTGACACTACATTGCGTTAATCAATAGCTGCACTTTGTGCAAACTGTGGCTATGACAGTCCTGAACAAGAAGGGTTTCCTGTTTAAGCTGCAGTAAGTTTTCTGACTGTGGATCATCGTTCCTTCTGTGGCAGATTTTTAAGTTCCTCTAATGCACTTGGGACAACTGTCTCAAAGTAACCTGCAGCTTTCCTGACAACTCCTCACTCTCTCTCTTGCTAAGAACTGTAGCCCTTTCCTGCTGTTTTTAGAACCTTCTGCTACCATATCCACCACTTCCAACACCAGTCCCACCACCGTAGGGACTGCCCAAGCTTCTTCCACCAAAACTGCCCTCTTTCATGGGTCCATAATTTGATTGTTGTTGTCCACTATAATTTCCAAAATCATTATAGTTCCCACCATCACTATAGTTACCGCCGCCAAAATTTCCTCCTTCACTGTGACCATCATATCCTCCACCACCGCCACCATATCCACCACCTTGGTTTTCATATCCTAGTCTACCACCACCACAGCCCCCTCTACTACTATAACCAGGACCACCGCTGTAGTTGCCACCATCACCTCCAAGTCCATTATATCCGCCATCACCTCCTCCATAACTACCTCTGCTGCCACCACCTCCACTGCCATAGCCTCCTCTTCCACCAAAGTTTCCACCACCTCCAAAGTTTCCTCCACAACCCATAAAATTGCCAGATCCATGTCCACGACCTCTCTGTGACCCAGCAGACTGCATCTCTTGTTTAGAAAGGGCCTTTTCCACTTCACAATTATGCCCATTATTAGTGTGATATTTCTGAACAACAATTTTATCAGCTGTATCATGATCATTAAAAGTTACAAAAGCAAATCTTCTCTTTTTTCCATTCTGCCTATTTTCCATAACTTCTATGGTTTCAATCTTGCCATACTTTTCAAAACAGTCTCTCAAATTATATTCTTCTGTATCTTCTTTAATACCACCAAAAAAAATTTTCTTCACTGTTAGAGACCAGGCTTTACAGAATCCTCTGTAGAAACAGCTCTCTTTGGTTCCACTAAACGCCCATCAACCTTGTGTGGTCGAGCACACATTGCTGCATCCACCTCTTCAACACAAGAATAAGTCAGAAAATGAAAGCCCCTGGTACATTTGGTTTGGGGGTCTCTCATTACCACACAATCTGTCAGTGTGTCCCATTTCTCAAAATGTTCTCTTAAATCTGTAGTTTCACAGCTTAGACCACCAATCAACAGTTTTCTCAACTGTTCTGGTTCATTCGGATCATGGCCCTCCTTCCCCTGGCTGCTGCAATGGCTGGAGTTGGGCTGGGGGTGACCCGGAAGTGGTTTTACCTCCATTTTGAGAGATTTAGCATCATTCTTAAAGGCCCTAGGATTTTTGGAATGGTAAATGAGCTTCAACTTCAACCTACTGATTCAACCTGCTGTATTAGCCCCTAACAAGCGAGTCATTCTGTCTTTTGAAATTTTAAGCCAAGCATTGACTTCTTCTCTCTAGCTGTAAAAGTCCTAGATGGTGTTTTCTTCCAATAGAAATCTGTTTCCTTTGCATTGTGTTGTTTAGTATAGCTACCTTCATCGATGATTTTGGCTAGATCTCCTGGATAAGTTGTTGCAGTTTGTACGTCGGCACTTGCTGTTTCACTTTCCACTTTTATGTTGAGACCGTGTCTTTCCTTAAACCTCATGAATCAACCTCTACTCTTTTGCTAGTGTCAAACTTTTCTTCTTCAGCTTCCTCACCTCTTCCAGCCCAGCCTTTGTAGAATTGAAGAGAGTTAGAGCCTTGTCCTGGATCAGGCCTTGGCTTAAGGGAATGTTGTGGCTGGTTTGAAATTCTACACAGACAACTAAAACTTTCTCTAGATCATCAAGAAGGCTTACATTCTTATCATTCATGTGTACACTGGAGTAGCACTTATAATTTCCTTCAAGGACTTTTCCTTTGCATTTGCAACCTGGCTAACTGTTTGGCACCAGAGGCCTCTCTTTCGGCCTGTCTTGGCTTTCAACACGCCTTCCTCACTAAGCTTAATCATTTCTAGCTTTTGATTTAAAGTGGGAGATGTGCAACTCTCCCTTTTACTTGAACACACAGAGGCCATTGTAGTGTTATTAATTGGTCTAATTTCTTTATATTATTATTATTATTATTATTATACTTTAGGTTTTATGGTACATGTGCGCAATGTGCAGGTAAGTTACATATGTATACTTGTGCCATGCTGGTGCGCTGCACCCACTAACTCGTCATCTAGCATTAGGTATATCTCCCAATGCTATGCCTCCCCCCTCCCCCGACCCCACAACAGTCCCCGAAGTGTGATGTTCCCCTTCCTGTGTCCATGTGTTCTCATTGTTCAATTCCCACCTATGAGTGAGAATATGTGGTGTTTGGTTTTTTGTACTTGCGATAGTTTACTGAGAATGATGATTTCCAGTTTCATCCATGTCCCTACAAAGGACATGAACTCATCATTTTTTATGGCTGCATAGTATTCCATGGTGTATATGTGCCACATTTTCTTAATCCAGTCTATCATTGTTGGACATTTGGGTTGGTTCCAAGTCTTTGCTATTGTGAATAGTGCCGCAATAAACATACGTGTGCATGTGTCTTTATAGTAGCATGATTTATAGTTCTTTGGGTATATACCCAGTAATGGGATGGCTGGGTCGAATGGAATTTCTAGTTCTAGATCCCTGAGGAATCGCCACACTGACTTCCACAAGGGTTGAACTAGTTTACAGTCCCACCAACAGTGTAAAAGTGTTCCTATTTCTCCACATCCTCTCCAGCACCTGTTGTTTCCTGACTTTTTAATGATTGCCATTCTAACTGGTGTGAGATGGTATCTCATTGTGGTTCTGATTTGCATTTCTCTGATGGCCAGTGATGGTGAGCATTTTCTCATGTGTTTTTTGGCTGCATAAATGTCTTCTTTTGAGAAGTGTCTGTTCATGTCCTTCGCCCACTGTTTGATGGGGTTGTTTGTTTTTTTCTTGTAAATTTGTTGGAGTTCATTGTAGATTCTGGATATTAGCCCTTTGTCAGATGAGTAGGTTGCGAAAATTTTCTCCCATTCTGTAGGTTGCCTGTTCACTCTGATGGTAGTTTCCTTTGCTGTGCAGAAGCTGTTTAGTTTAATTAGATCCCATTTGTCAATTTTGGCTTTTGTTGCCATTGCTTTTGGTGTTTTAGACATGAAGTCCTTGCCCATGCCTATGTCCTGAATGGTAATACCTAGGTTTTCTTCTAGGGTTTTTATGGTTTTAGGTCTAACATTTAAGTCTTTAATCCATCTTGAATTGATTTTTGTATAAGGTGTAAGGAAGGGATCCAGTTTCAGCTTTCTATATATGGCTAGCCAGTTTTCCCAGCACCATTTATTAAATAGGGAATCCTTTCCCCATTTCTTGTTTTTGTCAGGTTTGTCAAAGATCAGATAGTTGTAGATATGTGGCATTATTTCTGACGGCTCTGTTCTGTTCCATTGATCTATATCTCTGTTTTGGTACCAGTACCATGCTGTTTTGGTTACTGTAGCCTTGTAGTATAGTTTGAAGTCAGGTAGCCTGATGCCTCCAGCTTTGTTCTTTTGGCTTAGGATTGACTTGGCAATGCGGGCTCTTTTTTGGTTCCATATGAACTTTAAAGTAATTTTTTCCAATTCTGTGAAGAAAGTCATTGGTAGCTTGATGGGGATGGCATTGAATCTGTAAATTACCTTGGGAAGGATGGCCATTTTCACGATATTGATTCTTCCTACCCATGAGCATGGAATGTTCTTCCATTTGTTTGTATCCTCTTTTATTTCATTGAGCACTGGTTTGTAGTTCTCCTTGAAGAGGTCCTTCACATCCCTTGTAAGTTGGATTCCTAGGTATTTTATTCTCTTTGAAGCAATTGTGAATGGGAGTTCACTCATGATTTAGCTCTCTGTTTGTCTGTTATTGATGTATAAGAATGCTTGTGATTTTTGTACATTGATTTTGTATCCTGAGACTTCACTGAAGTTGCTTATCAGCTTAAGGAGATTTTGGGCTGAGACAATGGGGTTTTCTAGATATACAATCATGTCATCTGCAAACAGGGACAATTTGACTTCCTCTTTTCCTAATTGAATACCCTTGATTTCCTTCTCCTGCCTAATTGCCCTGGCCAGAACTTCCAACAATATGTTGAATAGAAGTGGTGAGAGAGGGCATCCCTGTCTTGTGCCAGTTTTCAAAGGGAATGCTTCCAGTTTTTGCCCATTCAGTATGATATTGGCTGTGGGTTTGTCATAGATAGCTCTTATTATTTTGAGATACATCCCATCAATACCTAATTTATTGAAAGTTTTTAGCATGAAGGGTTGTTGAATTTTGTCAAAGGCCTTTTCTGCATCTATTGAGATAATCATGTGGTTTTTGTCTTTGGTTCTGTTTATATGCTGGATTACATTTATTGATTTGCGTATATTGAACCAGCCTTGCATCCCAGGGATGAAGCCCACTTGATCATGGTGGATAAGCTTTTTGATGTGCTGCTGGATTCTGTTTGCCAGTATTTTATTGAGGATTTTTGCATCAATGTTCATCAAGGATATTGGTCTAAAATTCTCTTTTTTTGTTGTGTCTCTGCCAGGCTTTGGTATCAGGATGATGCTGGCCTCATAAAATGAGTTAGGGAGGATTCCCTCTTTTTCTATTGTTTGGAATAGTTTCAGAAGGAATGGTACCAGCTCCTCCTTGTACCTCTGGTAGAATTCGGCTGTGAACCCTTCTGGTCCTGGACTTTTTTTGGTTGGTAAGCTATTGATTATTGCCACAATTTCAGCTCCTGTTATTGGTCTATTCAGAGATTCCACTTCTTCCTGGTTTAGTCTCGGGAGGGTGTATGTGTGGAGGAATTTATCCATTTCTTCTAGATTTTCTAGTTTATTTGCATAGAGGTGTTTGTAATATTCTCTGATGGTAGTTTGTATTTCTGTGGGATTGGTGGTGATATCCCCTTTATCATTTTTTATTGCATCTATTTGATTCTTCTCTCTTTTTTTCTTTAATAATCTTGCTAGCGGTCTATCAATTTTGTTGATCCTTTCAAAAAACCAGCTCCTGGATTCATTGATTTTTTGAAGGGTTTTTTGTGTCTCTATTTCCTTCAGTTCTGCTCTGATTTTAGTTATTTCTTGCCTTCTGCTAGCTTTTGAATGTGTTTGCTCTTGCTTTTCTAGTTCTTTTAATTGTGATGTTAGGGTGTCAATTTTGGATCTTTCCTGCTTTCTCTTGTGGGCATTTAGTGCTATAAGTTTCCCTCTACACACTGCTTTGAATGCATCCCAGAGATTCTGGTATGTTGTGTCTTGGTTCTCGTTGGTTTCAAAGAACATCTTTATTTCTGCCTTCATTTCGTTATGTACCCAGTAGTCATTCAGGAGCAGGTTGTTCAGTTTCCATGTAGTTGAGCGGTTTTGAGTGAGATTCTTAATCCTGAGTTCTAGCTTGATTGCACTGTGATCTGAGAGATAGTTTGTTATAATTTCTGTTCTTTTACATTTATTGAGGAGAGCTTTACTTCCAAGTATGTGGTCAATTTTGGAATAGGTGTGGTGTGGTGCTGAAAAAAATGTATATTCTGTTGATTTGGGGTGGAGAGTTCTGTAGATGTCTATTAGGTCTGCTTGGTGCAGAGCTGAGTTCAATTCCTGGGTATCCTTGTTGACTTTCTGTCTCGTTGATCTGTCTAATGTTGACAGTGGGGTGTTAATGTCTCCCATTATTAATGTGTGGGAGTCTAAGTCTCTTTGTAGGTCACTCAGGACTTGCTTTATGAATCTGGGTGCTCCTGTATTGGGTGCATATATATTTAGGATAGTTAGCTCTTCTTGTTGAATTAATCCCTTTACCATTATGTAATGGCCTTCTTTGTCTCTTTTGATCTTTGTTGGTTTAAAGTCTGTTTTATCAGAGACTAGGATTGCAACCCCTGCCTTTTTTTGTTTTCCATTTGCTTGGTAGATCTTCCTCCATCCTTGTATTTAGAGCCTATGTGTGTCTCTGCACGTGAGATGGGTTTCCTGAATACAGCACACTGATGGGTCTTGAGTCTTTATCCAATTTGCCAGTCTGTGTCTTTTAATTGGAGCATTTAGTCCATTTACATTTAAAGTTAATATTGTCATGTGTGAATTTGATCCTGTCATTATGATGTTAGCTGGTTATTTTGCTCGTTAGTTGATGCAGTCTCTTCCTAGTCTCGATGGTCTTTACATTTTGGCATGATTTTGCAGTGGCTGGTACCGGTTGTGCCTTTCCATGTTTAGCGCTTCCTTCAGGAGCTCTTTTAGGGCAGGCCTGGTGGTGACAAAATCTCTCAGCATTTGCTTGTCTGTAAAGTATTTTATTTCTCCTTCACTTATGAAGCTTAGTTTGGCAGGATATGAAATTCTGGGTTGAAAATTCCTTTCTTTAAGAATGTTGAATATTGGCCCCCCCTCTCTTCTGGCTTGTAGGGTTTCTGCCGAGAGATCCGCTGTTAGTCTGATGGGCTTCCCTTTGAGGGTAACCTGACCTTTGTCTCTGGCTGCCCTTAACATTTTTTCCTTCATTTCAACTTTGGTGAATCTGACAATTATGTGTCTTGGAGTTGCTCTTCTCGAGGAGTATCTTTGTGGCGTTCTCTGTATTTCCTGAATCTGAATGTTGGCCTGCCTTGCTAGATTGGGGAAGTATCCTGCAGAGTGTTTTCCAACTTGTTTCCATTCTCCCCGTCACTTTCAGGTACACCAATCAGACGTAGATTTGGTCTTTTCACATAGTCCCATATTTCTTGGAGGCTTTGATCGTTTCTTTTTATTCTTTTTTCTCTAAACTTCCCTTCTCACATCATTTCATTCATTTCATTTTCCAGGGCTGACACCCTTTCTTCCATTTGATTGCATCGGCTCCTGAGGCTTCTGCATTCTTCACGTAGTTCTCGAGCCTTGGTTTTCAGCTCCATCAGCTCCTTTAAGCACTTCTCTGTATTGGTTATTCTAGTTATACATTCTTCTAAATTTTTTTCAAAGTTTTCAACTTCTTTGCCTTTGGTTTGAATATCCTCTCGTAGCTCGGAGTAATTTGATCGTCTGAAGCCTTCTTCTCTCAGCTCGTCAAAGTCATTCTCTGTCCAGCTTTGTTCCATTGCTGGTGAGGAACTGCATTCCTTTGGAGGAGGAGAGGCGCTCTGCTTTTTAGAGTTTCCAGTTTTTCTGCTCTGTTTTTTCCCCATCTTTGTGGTTTTAGCTACTTTTGGTCTTTGTTGATGGTGATGTACAGATGGCTTTTTGGTGTGGATGTCCTTTCTGTTAGTTTTCCTTCTAACAGACAGGAGCTTCAGCTGCAGGTCTGTTGGAGTACCTGGCCGGTCGTGTGAGGCGTCAGTCTGCCCCTGCTGGGGGGTGCCTCCCAGTTAGGCTGCTTGGGGGTCAGGGGTCAGGGACCCACTTGAGGAGGCAGTCTGCCCGTTCTCAGATCTCCAGCTGCGTGCTGGGAGAACCACTGCTCTCCTCAAATCCGTCAGACAGAGACATTTAAGTCTGTAGAGGTCACTGCTGTCTTTTTGTTTGTCTGTGCCCTGCCCCCAGAGGTGGAGCCTACAGAGGCAGGCAGGCCTCCTTGAGCTGTGGTGGGCTCCACCCAGTTCAAGCTTCCTGGCTGCTTTGTTTACCTAAGGGAGCCTGGGCAATGGTGGGCGACCCTCCCCCAGCCTCGCTGCCGACTTGCTGTTTGATCTCAGACTGCTGTGCTAGCAATCAGCGAGACTCCGTGGGCGTAGGACCCTCTGAGCCAGGTGCGGGCTATAATCTCCTGGGGCACCGTTTCCTAAGCCCGTCGGAAAAGCACAGTATTCGGGTGGGAGTTGCCTGATTTTCCAGGTGCAGTCTGTCACCCCTGGAAAGGGAACTCCCTGACCCCTTGTGCTTCCTGAGTGAGGCAATGCCCTGCCCCTGCTTCGGCTGGCGCACGGTGCTCTCACCAACTGACCTGCGCCCACTGTCTGGCACTCCCTAGTGAGATGAACAGGGTACCTCAGATGGAAATGCAGAAATCACCCGTCTTCTGCGTCGCTCACGCTGGGAGCTGTAGACCGGAGCTGTTCCTATTCGGCCATCTTGGCTCCTCCTCTGGTCTAATTTCAATACTGTTGTGTCTCAAGGCAATGAGAGGCCTGAGGAAGGAGAGAGATGGGGAAATGGCTGATCAGTGGAGCAGTCAGAACATACACAACATTTATTGATTAAGTTCATTGTCTTATATGGGCTAGGTTCATGGCACTCCAAAACAATTACATTAGTCACATCAAAGGTCACTGGTCACAGATCACCATAACAGATATAATAAAGAATTCTATGAAATATTATGAGAATTACTAAAATGTGACACAGAGGCACGAAGTGAGCACATGCTGTTGGAAAAATGCCACGAACCTTCAATATGTTAAAAATGCAGCATCTGAGAAGTGCAATAAGGTGAAGTGTAATAAAATGAGGTATGGCTGTCTTTTTCATTGGGATTATGTTAAATTCATAAGTCATTTAGGGAGAACTGACATTTTGATGATGTTGAGTTTTCCTAAAAGAAGCACAATGTGCCTTTTCATTTGTTCAAGCCTATTTCTGTGTCTTTCCCGAGTGTTCTACAGTCTAGACATATTTTGAATGTCATACCATGTAAAGAGCAAGGCTGTCTCCCTCCCATCCCACACGCAACTTCCAGTACATATGTTTTCAGACTCATCCTCTCATTTTTGTAGCCAGGATCATTTAAACCTGATTCTGCCTTTCTGGAAATCTGAGAGATAGGGAGAAGAATTGCACGTAGAATGATGAGGGTATGGGCTTTGGAGTCAGACTGCCATTGGGTTAAATTTGGCTCTGTCATTTGTCAGCTCTATGACCAACAGCAAGTCCTCATTGGCAAGATAGAGATTTTTAGCTGTATTAGTTCATTCTCACGCTGCTATAAAGACATACCTACGACTGGGCAATTTAGAAAGAAAAGAGGTTTAATTGGCTCGTGGTTCTGTGGGCTGTACAGGCTTCTGCTTCTGGTGAGACCTCAGGAAACTTAAGAATTACGGCAGAAGGTGAAGGGGAAGCAGGCATGCCTTACATGCTGGAGCAGGAGGAAGACAGAGTGAAGCGGGAGGTGCTATGCACTTTCAAACAACAGAGAACTCTATCACGAGATAGCACTAGAGGGATGGTGCTAATATTAGAAACCACCCCCATGATCAAATCACCTCCCACCAGGCCCTACCTTCCATATTGGGAATTACAATTCAACATGAGATTTGGGTGGGGAGACAGAGCCAAACCATATCATACCTTTCATGGAAATAAGTATTGGATAGGATAACGTATGTAAAGCAGCTAGCACAGTGCCTGATATGAATAAGAGCGCAATTTAAGTGGTAGCTGTTACTTGCCCTAGGCACTGAATTTTCCCAGTAACTATTCTGGTAGTGAATAATTTCCAGTATGGAATTGAAAACCCTATCACAGGCCTCCTGATGTGATGTGTTTGTAACACATCATACACTGTTACATATATTTTTTAAAAAATCTACCCATCTTCCACCCATGTTAGTTTCATTGATTCCTGGCAATACCATGCTATTTTGAGGTTTTCCTTTTTTCCCATGAGTTGGCATTTTTCAGACTTTATATTTTGTCTCACTTTTACAAAATGCTGGACTAACCTGAACGTAGTGGCAGAAGCTTCACTAGTCTGAACAGTGATGGATCATCTTTTCCTGGAAGCCATCAATCAACAGTAGCTAACAAGAATATGGAGTGGGGCAGGAGTGGGAGGGGGTGTGAAGGTCACTTTACTTGGTTCAGTGACAACTTGCTGTGAGCCCTTTTGATTGATGTAGTAAAAATTTCTGCTGATTGCATCACTATTTCAGGAGAGTGTTGACTTGCTTTCCCCAAGCAGATTTCCGATTTTAGTTGAGAATCAGCATTCTAAACTCTTACCATGTCACGCAGACAGCAACATGAATTGAGCACCCACTGTCTGCTGACTGCTACACAACAGAGTTAATAGTAAGTAGAAGGCCAGGGATGGCTTGTCTTAGGGGTTCAGTCTGGCTGTACTTAGAGGCCATGGGCCTGGCTGATGGGCAATTTATTGATTTAAGGAAAGTGGGTTGGTGAGTGCTCAGCCACCATGGAGGGTGCAGGGCTGGGTGTGCTTGTTCACCTGACATGAGGGTCACCACAGGGAGGCCAAGGTAGGGACACGAATGGAGATTCTTTGTTGTAGATGCAGGGAGTGAAGCTTGGGGCTGTGGCCAATAGACCAAGAAGAGGCAGTCATGTAGTCCTAAAGCCTCAAATGAAAGCTATGGAAATCCAGCAGATGGTGGGGCAGAAGGTAAGACAAGGTCAGAGGCAAGTAGCAAGCATTTCTCTTGGGAGGGGGGTTGCCCTTAGAGGCTGTGAGGGGAGGTGCCACCCTTTGCAGAGGACAGCACAGGACAGCCCTGGGAGTCGAGCCAGTGAGCAGGGTCTCAAAGGGACCCCGACCTCAGGGTGGGAGAGGCCGTGTGCCGGGAGCTAATGGGCTCCACACTCTATAAGCAAAGCTGCTGTGCCCAGCAGGGATGGAATCATATCAATAATAGCAGCGCTTTCATTTATTTAGTGCTTTTAATGCCTCAGAGAGCTTTCTCCTCTTTTACCGCACATGTATAAAGTGCTGCACTTTCCCTGGGGAGACGACGCCAGTGGCTTCCCATCAGCTCTTGCCCTTTGTGTTGTTTTCCCAGAAGTGTTTATAGACTTATTTGATTAAACCACACTTTTTGGTCTCATGATAATCCACAGGAGTTGGAAATGTCAGAGCGAAACCATGTATTGTCTATATCCTCACACTTTTTGAATTTTAATTTTTTTTATAATAGATTTGGGGGATATAAGTGAAGACTTTTTTACATGCATATGTTGTGTAGTGATGAAGTATACTCACACTTTTGTGAGATATGAACACACACATTCATTTTTTCAACTGAAAATTCTTATTGTGAATGCCCAAGGTAGCAGGCACTGCTTGGTGCTATACATGTACACATATTTCTATGTAAAAGATGTATCTATATGTTATTATCCTATAAAATCTCCTACCCAGAGGTCAGACTGGTGGTGGCCTCAGACATTCAGAACACGAGTTGGAAAAGGGTCGTCAGGGAGGCTAGAAGCTGCAGACGGTTCGAGACTTTATTCCATAGGAAAGACAGAATTGCCCTCCAGGCGGTTGCTCAGAACTACTGTGTGTATAACGCAGCAGATAATAGCAGCAGGACTCACTGACCTCGGTGAGAAATGGCAACTGACAGCAGAGGGAGGGGACAGACGAACTCTTGAAAGCAGAATCATTTCTTCTGAATTCTCTCTGGTTCTTCAGCACAGTGGTCTGAGGCCATTTCATTCTGAGCAGTGCTACATTAAATAGCACAATAATTAACAGTCAAAATGCTACTAGCTCATGTTTGCATAGCTTTTTAGAAATTACAATTCTTTACAGTATATGGTCTTATTAAATCAATGCAAAATCCCTATGGCAGCATCCATCAGAATCACCTGAAAGTTGTTAAAACACACATTGCTGCTTGCTTGTCCCTACCTCTTCCCATCTTGAGTTTTTGATTCAGTAGTTCTGAAGTGGGGCCCCAAATCAGTCTTCCTGACAATTTCCCACATGACTCTGCTGCTGCTGGTTGGGGCCACACTTTGAGAACCACTGCCCTCTGGGGTATGCATGGCTTCTTGTATTATTACTGTCACTATTTTACAGAGGAAAAATGAAGTTTCGGAGAAGTTGAATTACTTAATCAAGCTCACCCAGGTGGCAGATTTCAGACTTCAGTTTAAGTCTTCAAAGAATAAGCCATATGTTTTTTCAGCTATGTGCTATTGTCTCAGATTTTTTTCCTAAAAAATGGGAGTTTAACACGTTAGATTTTCTTCAAAGTACTTGGAATTAAAACCTTGTCATTATAGTTTATTAGAACATTTATGTATGTGGCATATATTCTTCTTTGAGAATACTGGATGGGGTTCTTGGTATGTGTAGCTTCTGGAGCACTTAGAACATTTAAATAAATGCTAAGAAATTAGGTTGACTGGGTGGAGAAGGAACACATGGAGGAAGTAGGATTTGCAGTGACTGGGGCAGGTGCAAATCCTTTGGAAAAGGGCCATGAAGTGGTGGAAAGACATGACAGTGAGCAGATCAGAGGGAAACTGGTATTTTAGGAGCATTTTCCTGCATGGATAATTTAGCCTACCCAGAATGATTGTATTGACTTTGATTTGATGTTGGTCTTCTCTAGAGGGAGTCTGTAAGGGTTTTTTTCCAGCTAAACAACCACTTTGCTTCCAGGTTAAGAATGCCTAAGAAAATATCCTATTATGTTCATGGAAATATCCTATTATGTTCAAGAAAATATCCCTTATGTTCATGTTTATGTGTCAATTTTTCTTTTCTGTGAATGATTTCCCAAGTCCTTTCTAAACCAATTACAGAGTTATGAAGAAGCCTCTTAAGCACCTCTAAAGGCATTTTAAAGAAAATTCCGAGATCACTTATGTCCTTTCATTTCAAGACTGTGATAGCTGCCATTAATGCAGAAATGTGACATTAGTCTTTCAGGTTGTAACCAGGCTGGATCAGGTGGGGTTCAGTCAGGAAAACAAAACCTCTGTAGGCATTTTAAATATTGAGAGATTTGATAAAGGTATTGAGGTACTTACAAAACCATGGGAAAGACTGGAAGAGTGAAAATCAAGGAGACTGACATTAGTTTCAGGTTTACTGCCACAGAAAAGCAGACAGCTGTTGCGGCTCAGAATCAAGAACCTGCAGGAATGCGGCCGGTGGCCTCATAGCTTTCTTCAGTGCTGAGGGGCTGAAATGGGAAGGAAACAAAGAGGCCACTGCCTAAGCATACCTGTGAAACTCACATATTTGTCTTCCAGTGCTTCCAGAACAAGAAAAAAGAATGTCTTCTTCATCTCTTCCACCTTACTAGTCTTGCAGGAGTGCAATTTTATTGATGAAATCTAAGAACTTTCGAGTTTACAGGATCCATTTGGAGTAAAATTTATGTCACTGTACAGATGTGGCTTTTTCTTCAAATTACCAACTAGGGGTGGACACGTGGAATTTTGCTGGAAGTGGAGGTCTTCACATCTCATTACCAAACCTCTGAGCTATGAAGTTTCACTGCATTTGCAGTTTCTATATTTGGTTTTGCTTGACAGGTATTAATGACTTATTGATTGTATTTTTATTTGTAATAAAACCTTAATTCTTAGGAATCATGCTAAAGCAGAAGCTTCCATTAATTAGATTCCCTCTCTCATAGGCCTTCTTTGGAAAGAAGTTTTATCACTGGAAAATGGAAAGTTTTAATTTTTACTGCAAAAATTTAACAGTATATCCAATTACCCAATTAATACAAGCCTGCTATGGTTGAAATGTGTCCCCCAAAGTTCATGTGTTGGAAACAATCCCCAATGCAACAGTGTTGAGAAGTGGGACCTTTAATAAGTGATTAGGTCCTGAGGGCTCTGCCCTCATGAATGAATTAATGTCATTATTGCAGAAGTGGGTTAATTATTGTGAGAGAGGCTTTATTATAAAGGCAAGTTTGGCCCCTTCTCACTCTCTGGCTCTTGAGCCTGCTCTCTTGCTCTCTACCTGCTGCCCTGGGATGATGCAGCAAGAAGGCCCTCACCAGATGCAGGCCTCTTGACCTTGGACTTCTCAGCCTCCAGAAATGTAAGAAATAAATTTCTTTTCTTTGTAAATTACTCAGTCTTTGTCATTCTGTTATAGCAACACAAAATGGACTAAGACAATGTCCAGTACACAAAAGTGGGAAAAAAGATAATATTTTATATATTTATATAACTAATATATATTTGTTTAATCTGTGCCCCTTTATTGGAATTCTAATTGGTTGCAGTTTTTATTTTTCACTTTAATTACCAATGCTTATATAAACAGTCTGATATATGCATCCTATGATAAGCAATATCCTTGGATAAATTCCTAGTAGATTTTTAGCATCTAAAATGATGTACTTTTAGAGGATTTTAAAATATGTATTTAGAAGTTGACTCCCAGGAAGATTAGGATACTTTTAATCTCCTACTAGCTGTGAATAAAAGTTTCCGATTTTCTGAACTCTTACCAATATTGGGTCTTATATTTAAAAAAGCTTTGCTAATCTGATAGTTTAAATGTATTTAATTGTTTTAACTTGATTTTCTTTGATAACTAGAGAGGATGAAGTTTTTTTTATATGCTATCATCTTTTCACATGTATTCTCCTAATGAAATTATACCTTTAGCCTATTTTTCTATTGGGTTGTTAGACTTCTTTAAAAAATGATTTGTAGTAACTCTTTATTAATTAATGATAAAATCACTTATCCCTTATTTATGTTGGAAATATTTTTCTCAAACTGCTGTTTGCCTTTTAATTTCATTTTATATTTCTGAAAGAATTTAAATTTTTTATTTAATCAAAAATTCCTTCCTCCTTCTCGCCTGCCTGCCTGCCTGCCTGCCTTCCTTCCTTCGCCCCTTCCTTCCTCTTTCCTTCCATCCATCCATCTTTATATCTGTATTTTTATCTTTCTCTCCCCTCCCTCCCTCCCTCTCTCTCACCCCTTCTCTCTTTCTTTTTCTTCTCGGTCTTTCTCTCTCTCAAAAAAAGGCAAGATACTGGTTAAGTGGGCTCATACATTTTAGAAAGGCCCAAACAGAATTGCCAAGAATTGCATAAGAACGTTCAGTTTCATAAAACCTGTAGTTCTGTAAGAAGGTTCTACCTAGATAATGACATAATTAGGGATGATTATGTCATTAGGGATGATATAGGCAAATACAAACTCAGCAACCGAAGTCTACAATAGGCCATGTGTGAAATGTTTAAAAATTATTCAACAAATGCCATAAAAGAATTGCTTCTTGTCTTTTGGAAGTTAAAAATAAACTAGATGTAGGTTTCTCACTTATGAAAGTAATACATAATTTTGGTAAAAAATTAAGAAGGCCACCAGAGGCCTTCTCACACTGAAAGACCTCTTCCAAATAGTTTCTTGTGTATCCTTTTAGAAAGTTTCTACATATGCACAAAAATAGAGAATATCCCTTAAAACACCTCCTCCATAGATACATGAGATAATACTGAATGTAATATTCTGCAGTTAATTATTTTGTTAATTAATGTCAAATTTTAGACCTCTTTTTACATCCCTACATAAAAATCTACTAGTCTTTACTGTATAGAGTAGTATGCTCTATAAATACATCATAGTTTATTTTACTAGATGTTTCTAGATGCTCATTTGATTGGTTCCAGATTTTAAAATTTTATTATTTTTTAAAGAGATGGGGTCTTGCTATGTTGGCCAGGTTGGTCTTGAATTCCTGATCTCAAGTGATCCTCCCATCTCGGCCTCCCAAAGTGCTAGGATTACAGTCATCAGCCACCACGCCTGGCCCTAGTTCTATATTTTTGTTCTAAGAAAAACTGCTGCAATGTGATTATTATACAGTTAACTCTATTTCTTTTTTTTTTTTTTTGAGATGAGTTGTCACTCTGTCACCCAGGTTGTAGTGTAGTGATATGATCTCGACTCACTGCAACCTCTGCCTCCTAGGCTCAAGAGATCCTCTCACCTCGGCCTGAGACCACAAGCACATGCCACCACACCCTGCTAATTTTTGTATTTATTGGTAGGTATGGGGTTTCGCCATGTTGCCCAGGCTGGTCTCAAATTCCTGAGCTCAGGCAATACACCTGTCTTGGCCTCCCAAACTGCTGGGATTATAGGTGTGAGCCACTGTGCCCAGCCTATTGTAAAGTTAACTCTTGAACAACACAGGTTTGAACTCTGTGTGTCCGCTTATAGGTAGATTGTCTTCCACTTCTGCGACCCGTAAGACAGTAAGACCAACCCCTCCTCGCCTTCCTCAGCCTACTCAACATGAAGTTGATGAGGATGAAGACCATTATGATGATGCACTTCCATTTAATAAACAGTAAATATATTTTCTTTTTTCATGATTTTCTTTCTGTTTTTTTTCTGGAAGGGGAGTTTCACTCTTTTTGCCCAGGCTGGAGTGCAATGGCATGATCTCAGCTCACTGCAACCTCCGCCTCCCGGATTCTAGTGATTCTCTTGCCTCAACCTCCCGAGTAGCTGGGATTACAGGTATGTGCCACCACGCCCAGCTAATTTTGTATTTTTAGTAGAGACGAGGTTTCACCATGTTGGTCAGGCTGGTCTCAAACTCCTGACCTCAGATGATCCACCTACCTTGGCATCCCAAAGTATTGGGATTACAGGCGTGAGCCACTGCACCCTGCCAATTTTCTTAATAACATTTTCTTTACTTTAGCTTAATGTATTGTAAAAACATAGTGTGCATACATGTGAAATGCAAAATATGTTTTAATCAATTGTTAATGGTTTCAGTAAGGCTCTGGTCAACAGTAGGTTTTTTGGCAAGCCAGAAGTTATATATGAATTTTTGCATGCAATTTTGAACAATGCACCCCTAACCACTGCATTGTTCAAGGGTCAATTGTATTTATATTTATTGTATGTTGGTCAAGAAATTTGTGGATAAAATCTCTGAAGTAAATTCTTGGCAATAGAAAGTATGTGCATGTAAAACTTTGGAAGAGCCCTCAAAATAAAGTGCCAATTCATTTCCTTACTGACAGTGTATACAAATATACAGGAAAGCTTAACATGTATATTTCAATTAAAAATTGTTCACAAAATAGATCAGATTTGCCTAGTTTCAAACCAGAGTGCTACACCAGGCTCCTAGAAGCAGAGGTCAATGAGAGACTAATACAGAAATTACTGAAAAATCAGAATTATTTCAGAAAATAGGCTAACTAGACATTAAGTCCCTCTGTTTTCCATTTTTGAGTCATAGCTCTTACATAATTTTCCTTAGGAGATTGTTTCTAAAATTTCTCTTTTTAATAATTTCGGCTTTTATTTTAGATTCAGGGGGTACATATGCAGGTTTGTCACCTGGGTATATATTGCATGATGCTGAGGTTTGGGGTACACTTGATCCCATCACCCAGGCACTGAGCATAGTACCCAATAGTTAGTCTTTCAATCCTCGCCTCCCTTCCTTTCCTCTCTGCTCTAGAAGTCCCCAGTGTTTATTTTTGCCATCTTCACGTCCATGTATACTCAATGTTTATAATTTATAAATGAGAACATGCGATATTTGATTTGCTGTGTTCCTATGTGAATTCGCTTTGTTTCTAATATTCCAATCACGTATTTTGTTGGCTATTCATTTCCCTTCCTTTGAGTTACTTCTGTTTGCCCTGACTTAATTCCCTTTTAATCATATTGAATAATTTCTCTCATTTCCTTTAGGAGTTATTTGTTTTCTCCATTTCTCAGGTACTGCCTGATTATTTGCTCTGTGGATGTAGGTGCCTTCATGCCTTCATGCTTTCATATTTGCCTACCTCAATTCAATGATAGTGCCACTCAATATTATCTTCAAATGTTTCAGTATTTTCCTTGATCAGTAGAGCTTTATGCATGTGCGAGATTAGTGGTCAAAGTAATAATTATTTATAAGACCTAATGTGATTAATTTTGTTATTTCCATTATGAATGTAAATAATAATGTATCTCAATTCAGATGTGATCTTCTTATGTAAGTCATTTGTTTGATAAAACATAATCTCTATAAGTAATTAATGTTCACATTCTTTTCTTTTTTAAAAACCACTTTTTCAGGATATGAGCTGTACATATAAGAATACACGTGTGGGGCTGGGCATGGTGGCTCATGCCTGTAATCCCGGCACTTTGGGAGGCAAAGGCAGATCACTTGAGGTCAGGAGTTTGAGACAAGCCTGGGCAACATTGTGAAACCCCATCTCTACAAAAAAATACAAAAATTAGCTGGATGTGGTGGCACATGCCTGTAGTCCCAGCTACTGGGGAGGCTGAGGCACGAGAATTGTTTGAACCTGGGAGGTAGAGGTTGCAGTGAGTCGAGATCACGCCACTGCACTCCAGCCTAGGTGACAGAAAACAACAAAAAATATACCTATGAAACCATCACCACAATTTATGCCATAAACATACCCATAACATACCCATATGCATCACCTCAAAAAGTTTCCTCCTACTCTCCTTATTATTTTTTATGATAAGAACACTTAATATAAGATCTATTCTCTTAGCAAATTTGTAAGTAGACAATATAGTATTGTTATTGTTTACATTCTTTATGAGCATTCACTAATGACTTTTCAAAATAATTCTGACAGCTTTACATTTCATATATTATTAAGCAATCTGTATAATGAGCTTGTTTATTTGGATAAGACAAGTTCAGTTTTGCGGAAAATTTTAGGTTGAGATCTGACAGCAATAAAAATATGGTAACAAGTATTAACAATTTTTACCTCTGGATAGTGGGGAGTTCTTTTTATTTTTTTGCTTACCTAAGTTTAAAAATTTATTAATAATAACCACATATGGCTTTGTTTAAAAAATAAATAACATTTTAAACACAGTGTGTTTTTCTACAGAGCTCAGAGAAGATCCATGGAAAGAAAAAGAAAGGAGTGTAGAGTGTAGAGTGTATGAGATGCTGGCTCACAATTTATGATTCTGTTCCTTCAGTGATTCTTAAGGGAGTTGAGCAAAAATAATTTTTATGTCCTTTATTCTTTCTAGAAATGGATTATTTAAGCAGGTGAACATACTTAATTTTTCAAATTTTATGACCTTGTATATGAAAAAAACAAAAACCGTGAACACTAGAGACTTTCCACTTGCAAAATAGTCTTTTCAGGTTTTCCTGAGCAGAATTCTATACATTCCAAAATGAATATACTAAGCCTCTGTATTAATTTGCTAGGGCTGCCATAATAAAGTACTGCAAACTCAGTTGATTAAATAACAAATTCATTTTCTAACAGTTCTGGAGGCTAGAAGTCCAAGATCACAGTGTTGGCAGATTCTTTTTGAAGGCCATCTTCTTTTTTATTATTTCGGTAGTTTTTGGGGTACAGGTAGTTTTTGGTTACATGGATGAGTTCTTTAGTAATGATTTCTAAGATTTTAGTGTACCTATCACCTGAGCAGTGTACACTGTACCTAATATGTAGTCTTCTCTCACCCTCTTTAACCTTCTCCCTCCCCCAAGTTTCCAAAGTCCATTATATCATTCTTACGGCTTTGTGTTCTCATAGCTTAGCTCCCACTTAGAAGTGAGAACATACAATATTTGGTTTTCCATTCCTGAGTTACTTCACTTAGAATAATGGCCTCCAGCTCCATCCAAGTTGCTTCAAAATACGTTAGTTCATTTCTTTTTATGGCTGAGTAGTATTCCATGGTGTATATATATCACATTTTCTTTATCTACTTATTGGTCAGTGGGCACTTAGGTTGGCTCCATATCTCTGCAATTGTGAATTGTGCTGCTGTAAAAATGCATGTACATGTGTCTTTTTCATATAGTGACTCCTGTTCCTTTGGGTAGATATCCAGTAGTGGGATTGCTGGATAGAATGGTAGATCTACTTTTAGTTCTTCAAGGAATTTCCATACTGTTTTCCATATTGGTTGTACTGATTTACATACTCATCAGCAGTGTAAAAGTGTTCCCTTTTCACCACATCCACACCAACATCTATTGTTTTTTGACTTTTTAATTGTGGCCATTCTTGCAGGAGTAAAGTGGTATCTTGTTGTGGTTTTAATTTGCATTTCCCTGATGATTAGTAATGTTGAGCATTTTTTTGTATGTTTGTTGGCTGTTTGTACATTGAAGGCCATCTTCTCTTTGTGTCTTCACATAGTCTTTCACCTGCCTGTGTCTGTGTCCAAATTTCCTCTTCTTAAAAGAACATCAGTCATACTGGGTTAAGACCCACCATAATGATCTCGTTTTAGCTTCATTCTGTAAAGACCCTCTCTCCATAAAAGGTCACATTCTGAAGTACTGGAGTTAGGACTTCAAACTCTGAATTTGGGGCTGGGGGAACACAAGTCAATCCATAACAACATCTGAAAAACTTTCCTCTCTGTTGAGAAGCTCTTTGGTTCTATAACCACATAGTGGATGTTATATAGTGGTATTTAACATTTTTTTGAGTTAGGAATTTTTTTGAAAATGAAAAGTAGGGGCTTGGAACCCAGAAAAAAGCACATATATGTTAAGTTTCACATCAAGGAGTTTACAGACAGCTACCCCCATCCTCAATCTCTTTCTCTCTATGGACCCCTAGGATCAAGAACCCTGGTACAAATGCTATTACAACCACGAAGTCAGGGAATTCAGTGATCAAATCCATCAACTAGCTCTTTGTAAGTCATACAACTTAGCAAGGTTCATCAGTACTACGTTACAGTTTTATATCTTTCACCTGAATTTTGATAATTGAAGGAATTGAAAGCAGTCCTGTAAAATTCACCCTCAGTCCAGCAAAACCAAAGTCTAAGCACAGGTCAGCAGCTCTTCTGAATGACTGGAACAGTTCTCTCAGTTTCTAAAGATGTCTCCTGATGCCAGATTTTAAGCACAGATCAATTGTGAGGGATGACAGTCCTGCTTTTGGGCATTCCCTGGGTTTGAGCCTATTAAGGATGAGATGCAGCTATGCTTGGCTACATCTGGAACACCAGTGAGGTGTGGTCCAGCTTTGGTTAGTCGTGGATAAGGGAAATGTTGGCTAATTGGGTGGACTTTCCACTTGGGGCTCTTTTCCATGTAGAACTCATCAATGCATGAGGCTCAAAAGGAATTTAATGTAACTTGAAACTGGGTCAGATTTCCTGGGGCTGTGCCTCTAATCAATTCCTGAAAATGAGGAGAATTAAGACATCTTTAGCCTTGTTATCATTTGTAAATAAAGAAGGTGGAAAAATCAAAGTCAGCATTTATAGAAGTGAGCTTGAGACGGGCCCTGTGCCATGTCTATAGAGCTTCCTATAGAATATGTGAACTTGAATTAATGTCTGGGCCTGGTGCTGAGAACATTTGAATGATCCTGTTTTTTTTTTTTTTTTTTTTCTGGTACATTGTATGAATGTGTTCATCTGAGGCCAGTTCCTCACTTTTTGTTTTGTTAGTGCAACACTTTGGCAGGGTTTGTGAGGAAAAGTTATTAATATTTGAGTTCATTTTATTTCAGTGTTCTGAGACATTATGTAGTTCTAACTTTTGCCTTACAATTCATTTAGATTTAAGTCCGTTGTTAAAACAAAATTTAAAATGCTTAGTCAAGAATACAGTGAAACTGGAAATCACATAAAATTCTGCAGTATATAGCTACATCAAAATTCTGTATACAGGTGAGAAATACAGTAAAACAAAAAGAAGCTTACAAATGTACCAGAAAATTTTAAATTAAATTATAAATTTTGAATGACTCTGTAGTTTTATATGAATGTATTTTATTTTCTTTGTCTTTTTATTCATGTGAAAATTTATGTACTTTTAAACCTATGTTGTTTTAATATGTTTTTTCTGGAAATTAATTGCTCACTAAAAATTATTGACAAAATCTACTTTTACTCAAAAAAATTGATTCAATAATGTATGAAATAAACCTATGTAATACATAAAACTAACTTATTTAAAGAAGGGAATTAGAGATCCTATACTTGATAAATGAAATCAGTATCAATATATTAATATTTTTATTTCTTTTCTTAAATATAAAAACCTTTTCAATGTACTGGTTTTTTTTTTTTGTCACTTCATCAACCTGTCTGTGCTATTTAGGTGAAAAAACTCACGAATATACAAAATTAATGTTTTCTTCTTCGTAACAAGACTCTTAGGAAAAGGTTTATGGGTTTGACATTACATTAAATACTCAAAACAATGCTAATAGATGAAACAATTATCAACTTTTAACCTTACTAATGGAAATAGTATTTACAGTTTTGGGCACAGATGGCAAGAGTTCCCTAGGATTAATTTAAAAAAAAAAACCTGACTTAGAGTTTATTCGGATTTCATCAGTTTTCCTACTAATGTGTTTTTTCTGTTCCAGGAGTCAAGCCAAGATACCTCATTGCATTTACAGTGCATTTTATTTTAGTCATTTCTATTGTTCCCATATTTTATAATAATTGCCAAGCAGCAGAAATCCTGACCATTGTGTGTGTGTGTGTGTGTGTGTGTATGCGCTTGGATATTTTTTTTCCCTCTTCTATGGCAGAATGGTAAAAGTTATCTTTTGGGATTTATGGGATTTGGAATCAAAGTGACGTGAATTGTTTTAAAGTGACCTAAATTTTAATCCCAATTTTGCTACTTAATGTTGGGGCATTGATTAAATCACCTACACTCTCTAAATTTAAGTTTGTTCATCTGTAAAATAGAAACAAAAATGATAATAGTACCTATCTCAGTGAGTTGTAAGGACTATATATGAATATACAATAAACTGCAGTAGTGATTGTTGCTATTATAATTACTTATTGTCTTGTGAAGATACTAAAGGAAAGAAAATTATCTAGAGAACAGATTGTCAAGGATGATTTTTAAAAATGAGGGCGGGGAAATGGCACAGAAAAACCACAACTTGAAAAATCAACTCTGAAATAATCAAGAATCAATTGCTTGGTAAAATTAAGAAGGTTTTCTATTTCTTGCCAGCATATTTATATCAAAGTGTGTAACACGGGGCCTGTTTTGTTACTTGGCACGGTCCTGGCCATTTGTAAAGAAAATGTTCAGCAGCTGTTGCTCTGGGAGGCAGATGGATGGATGACATTTGTGAATTGTATTTTTCTGATGGAGAAACTGAGGTACCAAGTGGTTAATTGTTTTTCCCAACCTTCCACATCCATGAAACATCAAATTTGAAATTACAGTTCATGAATATCTTCTGCCTTCCAGCTATGCGCTGTAGAAAGGAGTTACCAGTGGGTGAGATGGGAAAGGTGGTGGGGCTTGCTCACAGGGAGGCCAGCTGAAGAGTGGGGCTCTTGTGTTTGGTACAGATGGCCAACTGGTAGTGCTTACCAGGGCTTCCCTCCCCTGAAGCCCCCCACCCTCAAGTGACAGCTTTTTGCATCTTCTTGTCTAATTAAACTACCAACAGAGAATGCCAGTTATCTGCTTGTGTGACACCTCTGAATATTAAGTAGCTTTTGTAATTAATTATTTTTTGAAAGGCTTGATCCTCCATAATTAAATAAATCTTTGAGAATTAATAATAGGTTAGCACAGTATATGGACTGAAAAACACCACGAGTGACAACTTGGCTGTGAGGGAAGAATTTTGCATCCAATATAGTGTCTTTATTGATCAATCTTTGAGGCTCTGAATGCTCCCAATACTAATATAACAATGTTTTTTCTTTCTCTGTATTCCTGTGCACCCAAGTGGAACCAATAGTTCTGCACAGGGTAAGATATAAAAATGCAGATTGGCTTAAATATCTTACTGCCCAACAGGGCAGTCTGTGTAGTACAGGAGAATATGCCATCAGCAGCTGTCTGGCTCATGTCGCCCTTAGAGTTGTGACTGTGATGCTGTTCAGTAACTTTTGTGTCTTTTTGTGCTGGCAGTGACATGGAGACCAGATAATGGATGCTGGCAAGATCTGGAAATCAAACCATGGAAAGGGTGGCGTTAGTCAGGTGGCCGTGTTCTCTGAAGAGCTTGTGGGGTTTTGCAGACAGGGCTGGCTCACCCCAGAGGACAATCTAGTATGTCATCACTAGTAGATCTAGATGAGGAGCCTGCTTTTTTTTTTTTTTTTTTTTTTTGCCTTGGTGGGGTCAGACAGCTGGGGAAGCAGGACAGACCTGCTGCTGCAGGGATATTCTGTCTCCAGAACCCGGCATCATGTGATTTGGTTTGTTTGATGAAGCTGTTTAATATTAATCTTTAGGGGTATAGGCTGTTTGCTGCTCAAATTGTGTAGCACAAGTGTTTAACCAGAAGTAGGGTGGTGGAAGGGACTGTGAGTAGAGTTAGGTGAGCAAAAGTGGAAAATGGGTTATACCCATGTGTACATTTACAGACGATTTCCTGTCCGTTCCCTTCACCTTGTCCCCTTCTCTTTCCTCCTTCCTGCTTTCCCAATCCCCGTCTTTCCCCTTGTCTGTGTGTCCTGAGTTTGTATTCTTGTTTGGTTGGCCTCAGCATTGTCTTGCTTAGATTTTATCTTTGAGAGTAGTGGGATTAGCATTATAGAATTTTAGATGTAGATGATGTCTTGGGAGTTCTGGACAAGCCATGGAGACTCTTACAGATTCTGAAAAGATTCCAGGGTTCCTCCCAGGGGTTTGACTTTTTGCTAGATAAACTCAGAGAACCTGTGCAAATGAAAATTAGCAGGAACCCGAGGAGTTCTTACCAGCCCAAGGGAGGTAGGATAGCCTAGGGATGAAGATCATAGCTGATCAAGTTAGACAGCGGGGGTGATCCCAGATCCACCATCCTGTTTTGTTGCCCTGAGTAAATTACTCAGCTAGAGCTGAATTCTAGTTGTAAAATGAGGTAATAACAGGTATTCCACATAGGACTTCTGTTTACAATAGCAAAGTCATGAAATCAACCTGAGTGTCCACCAACAGTTGGTTGGATAAAAAAAAAATATGGTGTGTGTATAATATATAGTATATACCATGGAATACCACACAACCACAAAAAAGAATGAAATCATGTCCTTTGCAGCAATATGGATGGAGCTGGAGGCCATTATCCTGGTGAACTAATAAAGAAGCAGAAAATCACATATCATATGTTTTCACTTATAAGTGGGAGCTAAATAAGGGGTGCACATGGACATAAAGATGGGGAAAATAGGCTCTGAGGACTCCAAAGGGGGTAGAGTGGGAGGAAGGTAAGGGTTGAAAAATTACCTACTGGGTACAGTGTTCAATATTTGGGTGATGGGTACACTAGGAGCCCAACCCCCATTGTTACACATGTAATACCCATGCAACAAACAAGCACACATGCCCCCTGAATCTAAAATTAAAACAAAACAAAACAAAGCAAAAACCTAGGAGTGCTATCTGGCTCAGAAACTTAGGTGTAAGGATAATGGTTCTCATGATAATTATCATTGTAATAATTTATATACATTGAATGATGCGTACTCCATATATCTTGTCTTTTGACATAGTAGTTAATTTTGAATAAGTACTATATCTGTATGGCTTAAAATTAAAAAATTATGAGAGATTTAGTAAAAATTTCCTTCCTTCCCTTTACTGAGTTACCATCTCCCAGAGAAATAAATAATGACTGCTTTTCATTTCTTGTATAACCTCCCAGAGATGTTTTACACATAAACAAGAAAATATGAATATATATACATACATACATCTAGAGAGAATATATCTTTTCCTCCTGCTTCATGGCACAAATAGTGGCGCATTCTACATTGTTCTTCACTTTGTGCTTTGTCTTTAGTTAATCCTCACAGCAGTCCTACACGGAATAGCTGTTATTACCTCATTTTACAATTAGAATTCAGCTCTAGCTGAGTAATTTGCTCAGTGTAACATAGCAGGATGGTGGAGCTGGGATCACCCCCGCTGTCTAACTTGATCAGCTACGATCTTCATCACTGGGCGATCCTGCCTCACTCAGGCTGGTATGGTCTCCCCAGGGTTCCTCCTGATTTGCCCAAGTTCTCCAGGGAACCCCATGTGGTACTGACTCTAACCACAGACTCCAGCCAATAGTTAGGAGTGGCAAGACTCATTCAGCTCTGCACCAGTTGGCAATTTTTCCCATGAAGTAATGATTTTTAAAAACTGTAGTCAAATACACACATAACACATAAAATTTACCATTTTAACCAAGTTGAAGTGTGCAGTTTAGTGTTAAGTACATTCCCATTGTTGTGAAACCTATCTCCAGAACCCTTTTCATTTTCTAACACTGAATTTCTATACTCATTAAACAACTGTCCATTCTCCCCTTCACCAGCCACTGGTAACCACCGTTCCATTCTGTGTTGCTAAGAATTTGACTACACTAGGTACTTCCTATAGGTGGAATAACACTATTGTTTTTTTGTGACTGGCTTATTTCACTTAGTGTAATGTCCCCCAGGTTCATCCATGTTGTAGAATGTGTGAGATTTTTCCTTTTAAAAGCTGAATAAGATTCCAGTGTATATGCCACATTTTGTTTATCCATTCATCCATTGATGTACACTTGGGTAGATTCCATCTTTTGACTTTTGTGAATAATGCTGCTATGAACATGGGTGTACTAATATCTGTTCGGGTCCCTGCCTTCAATTGTTTTGGGTTATATACCCAGAAGTGGAATTTCTAGATCAGGTGGCAATTCCATTTTTAATTTTTTGAGGAACTTACCATACTGTTTCCACAGTGCCCACACTAGTTACATCCCTACCGTCAGTGCCTAAGGGTTCCAACTTCTCCATATCCTTGTTTACACTGTTATTACTATTTTTTTAATAGCAGTCATCTTAATGGGTGTGAGGTAGCATTTTTTATAGCATGCCATTAAACATATTTCTTAATTCTTGTATTGGGTACACATGCCATAGAATTCAGAGTTCTTTTCACCTCAAGCCCTCTCCCCTACTTTTTTTTTTTGTAGAGATGGGGTCTCACCATGTTGCCCAGGCTGGTCTCAAACTCCAGGGGTATAGCAGTCCTCTTGCCTCAGCCTCCCAAAGGCCTGGGATTATAGGTGTGAGCCACCACACCCAGCCAGGCTCCCTCTTGAAGGCAGGGAAAGGGCCTGTGGAGGAACATCCAGCTTAAGGCCGGGTGAGGCTGGCAGCTCAGCCCAGCAAACCTGCTCGGACCCCTCCACCCACCAGGGGGCCTTGGTGGGCTCACTGTGACTTAGTGTGGCTACATCTTTTTACTTGTTATTTCCCAGCAGAAAGGCTTTCCTGACCTTTGCCAAAAAGAACGGATGGGCTTCCAAATGCAGAGGAGCCATTTCTGTCTTAAAGGTAACTCACATTCTCTATCCTTCCTGGATGATTGCTTGTTTTGTTAAATTTTTCACTCAATAAGCCAAGTCTTTGTGAGATATGTCCACACTCCATCTCACACTGTCTTTTTTTAAACTTTTTTTATTTTTATTTTTTTTCAGATGAGTCTCGCTGTTGTCGCCCAGGCTGGAGTGCAATGGCATGATCTTGGCTCACTGCAACCTCCGCCTCCCCGGTTCTAGCAATTCTCCTGTCTCAGCCTCCCAAGTTGCTGAGATTACAGGCGCCCACCACCACGCCTGCCTAATTTTTGTATTTTTAGTAGAGATGGGGTCTCACCATGTTGGCCAGGCTGGTGTCAAACTCCTGACCTCAGGTGATCCACCCACTTTGGACTCCCAAAGTGCTGGGATAACAGGCGTGAGCCACCGTCCCTGGCCCACAGTGTCGTTTTAAAAAATCCTCCCTGAAAGAAGATGGCAATATTTTTCTCCTGCAATGTAATGCTGCAGGGTATATCATGTCTTATGCAGACTCCCCAGGTCAGTGACTCAGTTGGACAATTTATTTATTTTTAATTTATTTTATATTTCAACAGGTTTTTAGGGAGCAGCTGGTATTTGGTTACATGAATAACTTCTTTAGTGATGATTTCTGAGATTTTGGTACACCAACCACGTGAACAGTATACAATGTACCCAATATGTAGTCTTTTGTCCCTCACCCCCTTCTCACCCTTTCCCCTGAGTCCCCAAAGTCCACTGTATCATTCTTATGCCTTTGCGTCCTCATAGCTTAGCTTCCACGTACGAGTGAGAACATACAATGTTTGGTTTTCCTTCCTGAGTTACTTCACTTTGAATAATAGTCTCCAATTCCATCAGGTTGCTGTGAATGCCATTATTTCATTCCTTTTTATGGCTGAGTAGTATTTCATGGTATATACATAAATACACACACACACATATATATACATATACATATATACATACACATATACTACATTTTCTTTATCAACTCATTGATTGATGGGCATTTGGGCTGGCTCTATATTTTTGCAATTGCAAATTGTGCTGCTAGAAACACGCATGTGCAAGTATCTTTTTCATATAATGATTTCTTTTCCTCTGGGTAGATAGCCAATAGTGGGATTGCTGCATCAAATAGTAGATCTACTTTTAGTTCTTTAAGGAATCTCCATACTGTTTTCCATAATGGTTGTACTAGTTTACATTCCCGCCAGCAGTGCAAAAGTGTTCTCTTTTCACTGCATCCATGCCATCGGTTGGGCAATTGAAATGAGCCATTTTTTCTCATCTCTGGAAATGTTTTCTAGAAATGAGTAGGTGGCTTGAATCACTTAGGGACCAAGAATGGCCTGTGCTCGGTACCACAGTGAGGTATTTGTCTGTATTCCAAGCCTTCGCCTCTACATCTCCTCCAAGGCTAGTGGTCACTAGGAAGGAGGCAGAGCACCTTAGTGTGTAGTGCAATCTATTCTCAACCTATCTCTTGTATGTTCCTGAATACGGCCATTAAAAATATATGGCAATATAGAGATAAATTTTGATAAGAGGGAATGAAAAGAGAAAACCTTCCCTTTGAGTTAAGGTGAACAGAATCTGGGCACTGACACCAACTCCAGAAAACTCAACATCACTATTGCTTTGCCAATTTCATTTGCTACCCAGAGTTCTAAGATGTTCAGAATCCTCCTATTTCTCCTTCTCTGCTGTTGACAGTCCTGATTAGTGGAAGCCTTGGAAATATCTAACAAATCCAAAAGGCTTTGTTTGTTTTGTGAGACGTTAGATGATTGTAACAGCCTATTTCCTGAAGTAGCCTGTATTTCCTCTGGATGATCCTTTAGTTCTCACTGTACTGATAAAGAGCATTATATCGTTGTTATTCTGGCTGTGTCCTCTTCATTGGTGATGTACTACCAGAAGTCCTGGCTTTTTCCCCTCAACATGTTCAATGGAGACTGTGTCCTCAAAAGGATTTTTTAAAGTCCTATTTTCTAATGAGAATAACACCACAATGGAAGACCTACATATTCCTACCAATTGTCTTAGAATCAAATAAATTGAAGGTATGGTAAATAATGTGCCATTAAAACAAAGAAATATCTTTCTATAAATTTTCCTTTGAATGCCCAGACATTCCAAGTGGCTCCACTAATTCAGGTCATATAAAGTAAGCATAAATAGCCAGGCACGGTGGCTCACGCCTGCAATCCCAGCACTTTGGGAGGCAGAGGTGGGCGGATCACGAGGTCAGGAGATTAAGACCATGGTGAAACCCTGTCTCTACTAAAAATACAAAAAAATTAGCCGGGTGTGGTGGCGGGCACCTGTAGTCCCAGCTACTCAGGAGGCTGAGGCAGGAGAATGGCGTGAACCCGGGAGGTGGAGCTTGCAGTGAGCCGAGATTGCGCCACTGCACTCCAGCCTGGGCGACAGAGCGAGACTCCGTCTCAAAAAATAAAATAAAACAAAACAAATAAATAATAAAAAAAAAGTAAGCATAAATGTATTGCATGTGTTGTTTGTTCAAGGGCCCCAAATATGCATAGAAAGTATAAATAGAGATTATAAAAATGCATCTCTACAGTGTGAGAAGTTTGGCAATATCCAGACCTTTAGGGCTGAAGAAACTTGAGAAAGATCTCTCCTGCTTCATTTGATACATAAGGGAAATGAGCCCCATAGCATTAAGTGACTTGCTTAAGGTCACCATGCTTACATTAATTCAGATGTAATTAATGACAGTTTTGCTGACTTCCTTAGAACTTTAGTGTGGTGTGCTTATCAGAAGCCCTCTGTTACGTTATTATGGAGAGACTTATTACGGAAAGACTTACTACCCCAGCTGTAGGAGTGTTGGCTGTGGACAGCACCTAGCTGAGTCCCTCTCTGGGACTTGCCCTTGGCTGCAGACTCCTGCTGAACTTGCTGACTCTTTACCCAAGGTCGCCCTCCTATCCCCAAGGCGTCTAATGACTAGGGTGTCTGGTTGATGCAGTGGTGTAAAGGCCTGGTCCCTTCAGCCTTGACAGGAACAACTCTGAAGCATCGCTAGGAGTAGCTGAAGCCATTGTCGTCCCTGCATTGTGACCCAACTCCTTCCTCTGCCCAATGCTGGTTTCCTCCCTTCCTCCAGTCATTGATCTTGAGAGCACTGCCTAATAAATGTCCTGCATGCAACTTCCATGCTTCTCAGGAAGCTGAACTGGGGCATTAGACAAACCTTTGAAGGATATTTTGGATCAATGGTTCTTTAAAAGATTGTACCAAGAAGTTTGAACGGATATCTTAAACTCTTTGTAAATTTTCTTGGAGAGTAAACATGTATTGAAAGTGGTAAGTTAACTCAAATTTAAATATATATATGTATATAAATACATATGTATTATATATAACATATTATATATATTTTATTATTGTTGTTATTTCTTTTTATAGACAGGGTCCTGCTCCGCCACCCAGGCTAGACTGCAGCGGCTCGATTGTAGCTCTCTGCAGCCTCCAACTCCTGGGCTCGAGCAATCCTCCTGCTTCAGCCTCCCAAGTCACTGGGACTACAGGTATGCACCACCACACTCAGCTAATTTTTTTTTTTCATAGAGACAGGGTCTCCCTACATTGCACAGGCTGGTCTCAAACTCCTGGCCTCAAGAGATCCTCCCGTCTTGGCCTCCCAAAGCACTGGGATTACAGATACAGGCCACTGCACCCAGCCTATAACATATTATATACAACATATATTATCTACAAATTTATATGCACACATATTTCTAGTAATGCTGCAATATCTCAATAAGAACTTTAATTGGAACAATTTGGAAAAGGTGTATTCTCTTAACTTACCAGTTTTTTTTTTGCATTCTTTCCTTTCCTTAAGCAACAAATTGACAGTTATCAAAGAAAGAAGAAAGCTCCCTGGGTTTTGTGTTTGGGAAGAAGGGCAGGATGATTGGTGGGAATAAGGAGATGGAAGACATTTATTATCTGGTCTTGTAAAAATTAAATCTGAGGATTAAAAAAAGAAATATACAGAAAATAAATATTTGTGGATACTATTATCTAGAATTAATATTTATTTTTAAATAGTCATATTTGATCTTTAAACATATGAAATAAGATATTACAGATACAATACTTCAGATTTTCTCTTAACAACCCTGTGGAGCCCTTGTCCTGTCTGCCCCCAGAGCTTGGCTGAATCACTGGCCAGCACAGCAGCAGATCCTTGACACCAAGAACACCGATGGGTAAACATGGACAGGAGCCAAGGCTGAGGGTTTACTGTTTAGTATCAAACGAGCAGAGTGATGAAATCAGTGTTGAAAGCAGAACACAACTTCCCTGCTTATGGACATTCAATAATAATGGAGTTAGGAAGGTACAAATTGAATTCCAGCCAATGAAACTGCAGTGAACAAACCCTTTGGGAAAATAGTTCTTTTATGATACTGCCAGTAACATTTTTAAAGTCTTCAAAATTTGCAGGGATTGCTTGGCTTGTGTAAAGGGGTTTGGAGTTCATAATGAATTCGTAAATAGCTCCTCACATCCCCAAGTAAATTTCTTCTCCTCCTTCTCTGTTCCAGTAAACTCACTGCTGAGTCATATGAATCAGAAACCTGGGACTCTTCCTAGAATTCTTCTCTAGCATGCCCAATTGATTTAGCCTCTAAAGAGTTGTTCAAATCCATTTCTTCCTCTTTATGCTCACTTCTGTCCCTATTTGGACCCTCATCAATTCAGGATTGTTCTATTGCAGAAGCTTCCAGATGGCCTTGATATTTTGGATCTCGCTCCCCTGCCACCTGCCCACCCCACCTCACATGCAGGATTTACACCACCACCATGGGTGCTTCCTAAATTGCTAATCTGGCAGAGCATACCTTAAACAGAAAAACTCATTGGCAGTTCTCCACTGCTCATAAATTAAATCCAAGCCACCCAGGGAGGGCTTCAGCCCTCTGCCTTCTGGCCTCTGCTTGGTCTTCAACTTCATGCACCAAGTCTCCAGGTCCATACTTTATATTCCTGAACTGATTGTATACCCCCGCACCCTGCAAATATTTCACAGCTCCATGCTTTTCATCAGACCCCTTTTTATTGTCTTGTAATATAACCCTGGATTTGACCACTTCAGTTGGCTAGCTCATGCTTCAAGACTCTATGCTGGTGATTAAGGAAATCTTCCATCATCTCTTTCAGTGGGGCTCTCTGTTTTTTTGTCTGTCCCTCCTATGCTACTGTAAGCTCCTAATCTTATTAAACTCTGCATCCCAGCATCAAAACTAGTACCTACGCTTAGTTATGCTTATAAGTGTTCATTGAGTGTCAAGTCAGGGCAGCTGGGAGAGAGGTTGAATTACTCTTCAGAAACAAGGAATGTGGCCAGATCTAAGCAGCATGTGAACTCCCTGTTGCTGGATGGAGCATCGGTGAGACAAGGGGGGCATGCCTAACATGGGCAAGAACAGAAGCCTTTGCCTTACCTGCAGTGGTCTCCTCTCTAAGAAGGAGGTGGAGGGCTGGGCTCCAGGTGTGTTTGAGTATTTGCTGAATCTCTGAGAGCCTCTTGGGATCACTTGGGCTAGATCATTGGGATTGGGAGAGATAGTGTGGACTTCATGTCATAGGGCAAGTGGCAGGGAAGGGTGAAGGTGGTAGGTGGGACAAGATGTCATTGAGCACTGCTGGAGTACAAAGGAACAGTAGCAAATTTTGCATGGAAGGGACTGGTCAGATGACATGTTCCTCACTTTCTTTATCTTCTTCCTCCTCTTTTCCTCCTTTTCTCTTTTATTATTATTTTCACTTCATCTTCCTCTGCCCTTTTCCTTTAGTTTTTGCAGACATACTACATTCTGTATTCCAAATAACCTTTTAATAGTAGTGGCATATAAAAAAGGGTAGAGAACATCTGTAGAAGTGCAAAATAAATTTGGGCTCAAAAGGAAGTTTGAAATTAAAACGATGAAAAGTAAAGTAGTTCATTCAAAGTTTGGCATCACCAGCTTTAAAATCAACCATAAATTAAGCACTGCATTACACAAGGCACATTGCCTTGATGCATAAATCTAGTATTATTCTCACTGCTAAAACAAAGTACAAGTTCAAGATGATGGGTTGTGAACCCAAATGGGGAAATACGTGGGGTTAGGTGATATGGTATAATGCTTAATTTCCCTCAGCTCCTGTCCATCATATATAAGGTATTGAGTTTCTTTGGTCATTTGTGGATCACAATTTGCATAAAATAGTTATGACTTTTTGTCAATGGCTTGAGATGCTAAAGATGAATGCTAGACTTCAGAGCATTTATATCGCAGATAAAACCACCAGTGATAGGACCACATCAGAATTTCTGTTGAAATTGAATTTATGGTGTTTTTTGCATTTTCTGACTTTAGTTTAAAATATGTCCAAAGGCCAGGGGATATCATTTCAGACTCTTTACAGTATGGTCTTTTGACCTGCATTAGAATAACCTGAAATGCCGTTTTGATCCCTGGACCCCACCTCAGAGCTACAAGATCGGAATAGCAGGGAGAAGGTCTGGGCTCTGTGGTTTGTTTGAAAGCCATCAGGGCCCATTTTCTGAGGCATGCTTACTCAGAGTCTTCTGATTGTGCATTATGAAAGCAATGGCTGGTATCAGAGTAGCATGGACTGAAGTGATGAAGCATACCTTAAGCTCCAAATGATATTGGATGGAAGATATAGTTTGCTGCCACAAATGGCTGAATTGGAGTTAGAAAGTATAAATGTGGTACTCTTTGTGCCAGACAAATGGCAAAGCTAGTGAGCTTCAAGGAGACTGACTTAGTGGTGGGGAAGAGCTCCTGGGTGGCCATGGGAAACTCTTAACGTGGTGAGATGACAAAGCAATGGCTCAAAGAGTGTCATGACCCAGGAGGTCATGGGTCTTAACCACTGCCAGAGGATCTTAACCACAATTGTACTTGGCTGCCTGACTCATGCACAGGAGGTTTTTTTCTGAGCATAGTCCTGACCTTGAACAAAACCCCGCAGGGAAGTGGGCTGTTTTGTAGACTGAATTGCATCTGAGCCACAGCCAATTTCATCTGCTGCTCTGTACAGCTCCTGGGCCTTCAGCTAGCCAGCCCTTCTGCCACTGTGGTGAGGCAAGCCTGCAGTAAAACTGTGGTGCCAGATGCATATGCAATCGGCCCCTTTTCCTTGGTGCGTGAAACAGAAAGTCATATCATGATCCCTCTTCATGGCTTTCAACCCGTTTGGTGGTATCTAAGAAGCATTTAAACATGTTTTCCTGCTCTGATCCATTTCTTTTGCTGACAACTTGAACAGCACTATACCTATTATATAACTCCTGTATCTAGCAACATAATTCCTAATAAAGTATATCAGTGAAAAGTCACCCTCTATTTTATTTAATAGAAGCGTTACTGTTCATGATATGCTCACATGACATCTTAGAAAAAGATATTAGATTTATTCCCAAAATTTTTCAGGTTACTTTAGCATTGGGAGTATGTGAACACTCACTACTAACTTAGAAGCTGTTGCTTCTCCACCGTGCTGCCCAGATTCATCATGAGCAGAGTGAGAGGGCTATGGCTCGCTTGTTTAAACTCTGGATGTTTCTTTCTGGCTACAAGAGAAAACATTTAGGTGCCCTGAGGTCTTGGACATGCCACCATCCTGACCTCATAGAGAGCCTAGCAGCTCTGCTTTTGTGCCAATCAAAGTTAGAACATTCTTGCAAACCTCTGGATTGTGGTGCTTATATACACTTCTAGGGGATGCAGCAGGGCTGCCCACACTGAGGTGGGAGGGAGAATAGAATAAGGCAGAGAGCAAAGGGCTTCTACTTCAGGGTCTCTGACAGTGTTGCCCACTGGTTCCTGCCTTCTTGCTGAATCTCTGATAATTCTGGACTCTGGGCCTTGTCTGTCTGGAGCTATGGCACTGATTAGTGCCTCCCAGCTTACCTGACCTCCCTGGGATGCACTTCTTTTTTAATTTAATTTTTAATTTTATGGATACATAGTAGGTGTATGTATTTACGGGGTATGAAATGTTTTGATACAGGAATGCAATGAGTAATAATCACATCATGGAAGATAGAGGATCCATTCCTTCAAGCACTTATCCTTTGTGTTACCAACAATCCAATTATACTTGTTTAGTTATTTTTAAATGTACAATTAAATTATTATTGACTACAGTTACCTTGTGCCATCAAATAGTAGATCTTATTCATTCTTTCTAACCATATTTTTGTACCCATTAGCCATCCCCACTTCCTCTTCACCCCTCCCGCTCCCCTTCCCAGCCTCTGGTAACTGTGCTTCTACTTTCTATCTCCATGGGTTCAATTGTTTTGATTTTTAGATCCCACAAATAAGTGTGATGTTTGTCTGTCTGTGCCTGTCTTATTTCATTTAGCATAATGACCTCCAGTTCCATCCATGTTGTCGCAAGTGACTGAATCACGTTCTTTTTATGGCTGAATAGTACTCCATTGTGCATAAGTACCACATTTTCTTTATCTGCTCATCTGTTGATAGACACTTATGTTGCTTCCAAATCTTGGCTGTTGTGAACAGTGCTGCAGTAAACATGGGAGTGCAGATATCTCTTTGATATACTGATTTCCTTTCTTTTTAGTATACACCCAGCAGTGGGATTGCTGGATTATATGGTAGCTCTATTTTTAGTTTTTTGAGGAACCTCCATACTGTTCTCTATAGTGGTTGTATTACTTTACATTCGTACCATCATTGTACGAAGTTTCCCTTTTTTTTTCACATTTTCGCCGGCATTCATTATTGCCATTGAAATGGCTTTTGGATAAAAGCCATTTTAATTGGGATGAGATTATATCTCATTGTAGTTTTGATTTACACTTCGCTGACAATCAGTGGTGTTAAGCATCTTTCATAGACCTGCTTGCCATTTGTATGTCTTCTTTTGAGAAATGTCTGTTCAGATCTTTTGCCCACTTTTAATCAGATTGCTAGATTTTTCCCTATTGAGTTGTTTGAGCTTCTTTATTTTTTTTCTTGCTCTGTTGTCCAGGCTGGAGTGCAATGGTGTGATGTTGGCTCATTGCAACCTGCGTCTCCCGGGTTCAGGCAGTTCTCGCGTCTTAGCCCCCTGAGTAGCTGGGATTACAGGCATGCATCACTGCATTTGGCTAATTTTTGTATTATTATTATTATTATTATTATCTTTTTTTTAAAGTAGAGATGGGGTTTCACCATGTTGGCCAGGCTGGTCTTGAACTGCTGACCTCAAGTGATCCACCTGCCTTGGCCTCCCAAAGTGCTGGGATTACAGGTGTGAGCCACCATGGCTGGCCTGAGCTTCTTATTTATTCTGGTTATTAATCCCTTGTCAGATGGGTAGTTTGCAAATATTTTCTCCCATTCTGTGGGTTGTGTTTTTACTTTGTTGACTGTTTCCTTTGCTCATGGGGTGCTCTTCTTATGTGGCTGAATCTTGCAGCCTTGTTCACCTGCCCTTGCCTCTCTCATTGGCAGTATCTATCAGATCCCCACCTAGGAAAGCAGGCCTCGGGTACTGACTCCTCCTGGCTCTCCAGCTTCTGTTTCCATCAGAACCTAAATCTTACTGAAACCTTCACTTAAGCTCTATGTTGGCAGGCGCTATGTTGATTTGCTCACTCTCATATTTCCTGTGTAGTAGCTACTCAATTATTGTTGTTCAAGTGTGGATGAAGCTGTGTACAGACTTTGGCATTTTAAAAAGGAGATCTATATTTTAGGGTTTGGAACCTTGAAGGAAAATCATTTGGATAAAAGAACATGAAAGCTGTGATTCCATTTCTGTTTACAGTAATTCATGTAGTTCCCTGTAGTTATCTAGAGATATTTCCTACATTCTTTTCAGCTCTTAGGAATAACAAATAAAAATGGCTTTGCCATTCCAAAATACTGACTTAATAGCATTATTCCTCCCACACCCTCTGTAATATGAACTATACATAGAAGGGTAAAAAAAAACTCTCTAAATCAGAGACTTAAGTTGAATAATACTGAGGCTTAAAATCTAGAAGAGGCCACTATAATTGATGATTCTAACTCCAAAATAAACACTCTTATCCCTCCCCCCAACTCAAATGTCATAAGAGCCAACTTTTCCACCTAAAATTTCTTGGTAAACAAGATTGAAGAATGGAACCAATAGATACATATATTTTTCATCCCAATTCTTATATATTATAAAGTGAGAGGAAAATCACTTATGACCCTGCTGCCTTAACTAAATCCACTTCTTGCCACTGTGTTCCTAATATTGGGATGTTAGTGTCTTATCTGAATTAAAGCCCAAGCTGAACTAGCATGGTGCTAATTCATCCTTTTTTATTTTATGTTTTTAACTTTTTTAATTTGACTTCTTGGTGGTGGTCACTGCAGCATGGCAAATGAACTGAGGTTGATATCACTAACAAAGTTTTTCAAGAAATAAATTAGAAATTTTCTTCCTAAATAGAAGGAACTAGAGAAAGCAAACAGACTCTTAAGACAAAACCAAACCTGGATAAGAACATATGTTTTTACATCATTTTTAAAGGAGCAGAATGTACCTTAAGATAAGAGGAGCCCAGTGAATCCTTAAGTTGGTCTCTGTATGTGTTTATGTGGGAGAAAGATGGACAGAAAAGAGATTCCACTATCTTTCCTAGGACAGTTTCAAGGAGCAGCCATCTTAGTAGTGATTAGTACTTGTAGGAAGCTGTAAGTTTGCAAATGTTTTCTCATCTGAACCGCGCAGCAATCTTGGACGTAGTAGGATAGGCAATATTGTTTCCTAAACTCATCTTATACATAAGAAATGGGTGCTCAGGATGTTGTAAATCTTAGCAGTAAATAAACATTGGAATTGAGAATCATACATCTTGCTCATTTCCACACACCACCTCCTGAAATATTGACTGCCATAGTTCTTAGGAGGCCGACCAATCTCATTAGCCATGGATGACCTGAAGACTGGGGTTCGTATGAGATATTTACTTTGCATGCAGTTTTTTGGGGAGTTTCTTTTCTTTTCTTTTCTTTTCTTTTTTTTTTGAGACTGAGTCTCGCCATATCATCCAGGCCAGAGTGCAGTGGTGTGATCTTGGCTCACTGCAACCTCCACCTCCCAGGTTCAAGTGATTCTCCTGCCTCAGCCTCCCAAGTAGCTTGGATCACAGGCGCCACCACCACACCCAGCTAATTTTTTTTTGTATTTTTAGTAGAGACGGGGTTTCACCATATTGACCAGGCTGGTCTCAAACTCCTGACCTCAAGTGATCTGCCAGCCTTGGCCTCCCAAAGTGCTGAAGTTACAGGTGTGAACCACTGCACCTGGCCAGGTTTATTTTTTTAACATGTATTTAGGATGATTGCCCTAGCATCCATTGCTTATTTGGTCCAAATTCTGGAATAAACACTGGAATAAACTCCTACCTGGAGTTTATTCAAATAAACTATTATCTTACCTGGAGTTTATTCACATAAACTATTATATTTGATATAAATTATGTCAAACCTACAATAAAGAGAAATTTGAAGGATGTTTAAATTCAGTTTGATTTTCTTTGGATGCTTTGTGTTCTTGGGTTTAAATGGTGACATAATTCACACTGTTCCTGACAGGAAGTAGAACGGAAGTCTCATGGCACAGCCAAAATATATCATTTTCCTTTTAAACTCCTTACTCATTTGAGTTTTGCTTTTTTTCTGTTGGAGAAAGAGACATTAAAGCAGATTTACTCTATAGCTAATTCTTGGTTATATTTGCCCACAATCCATTACCTGCAATTCTGAATTCCAGAAAGCACTGAAAATCCTAAATTTTCCTGAAAGTTTGGTATAAACTTATTTGGTGGAAATACCAGACCTAAACTAAAATGAGGCTATTTCTAGTTATTTATGTCATTTAATGTGGATATTTATGTGTTTTGCTACAGAAATACTAGTACAAGGTGCTGTTCAAATCCCATTTAGGGTACTACCTAAATATGATTGCACTATAAAATCAAAAAATTCTGAATTCTGAAATGCATCTAGCCCCAAGGTTTTCAGGAAAGAGATTCTAGACTGGTTCTGAAGAAGAAAAGGGAGAACATATGTGGATAACACAGAACAGTGGAGAAGTGCAATACGGTAGACTACATTACCTTTCATCCACATGAGTGCCTTCCATGGTGGAAGATTACACATCTCTACCCTGTTGGACTCAGATACACCCATATGACTTTCTTTGGCAAATAAATAAGTAACAGAACAGATGAGCCACTTTCAGACAAAGTTTTAAGAGCCAATATGTAGCTCTCCATTCTCTCTTTTCCCTCTGCCATGAGCTCAGCAACACTCCAGATGAAGGCTGGAGTTCCGCTCCTAGGTCCCCAGTGAAGCCTGACATGGAGCTGTAGCTGATCTGCACTCAAGATGTGGCAAGAATGAGAGAGAAATCTGTGTCGTTTAAGCCTCCACAATATAACTTAGACCATCTTCACTGACACATACAAAATCATATGCCCTCTGGGATGGAGGCATCCATTCATGTAACATCTGTGGGCACTGACACAGTTAAGGTGATGAACACAGTCAGTGTCCTCTAGGGGTCTGCAGCCTTGCTACACAGACGAATGGTTCAGAAGGAGATGCCGTATCAGGCCTGACCTGCAACACAGCCATTTTTCCTTCCCAACCCCAGTTCTGGTTCCCATGTGTAGGCCCAAGGCCAAATGTCCCCTGACTTTAAGTATCCAAATACATGCTTAGATATTAATACATACATTTTTTTCTTACCTTACTGGATTTAATAAATTACCTAAGTAACTTGTGCTTGTTGTCATAAATCTAACACAAAAGTATACATAGAAAAAAGATTATTCTCCCTTCATCTTCTTCCTCCAAGGCCACCCCTGAGGTAACCAATGTGAATAATTTGTGTACCCTTACATACCTTTTTCTTACAAGGCAAATTTATATAGATACATAGGGTTACTTTTTCATATTATTCTACTTGGAACATTACTTTGCCAAGGACATCCATCCAATTCAGTTATTGGATCTAATTAGGCTTAATTAAGTCTTTTAATTATTAATATCTTTCTTTATTGAATGGTTAGGATGTCCAAATTACTCTTACAAAGACTTTACATATATTGAATCCTTTCAGCAACTCTGTGAAGTAGCTACTATTATTATTGGCATTTTCAGTTTGAGAATGAAAATTGAATAATTTGCGAGTTACTGAGCTTAGGAAGTGGTAAAGTAAGAAACAGGCAGTCTGGCTTTTAATCTCTGAGTTATGTTGCTTCTCTAATTGCAAAATAATCCATGAATGAAGGGGCAATAATTTATTCAATCATTTCCCTACTGATTGGAGATTGAGGTGATTTCCCCTCTTTTTTTTTTCTTTTTGCCACTGTCAATGATGCTGAAATAAACCACACTGAAATAAACAATGTCGAAATACATACTGATACTCTTATTTCTGTTGAAAAGAATACCACATTGATTTTTTCTTGTGCCTAATTTGAGAGAATTCTGCCCACTCTGGCAGTCTCAGTCCTGGTGAGGCAAGGGGTCCTGGTTCTCATAATTCCTACTCCAGGAACCAGTTAGGAATTCTTGTTTCCCCAGATCCTCTGAACACTCTCTCCAGTCCAGGACAGAGTGGAGAACCCTATTTAAGTCAATGCAGCCTACATTTAGAAACAGGAGGAAGTGAACTGTAAGGGATTATCTTCTCCTAGATGTGTCAGATGCAATCACACGACATGAATTTATGAAGTGAAGTGAAATATTTGTTTTGATTGTTCACTGATTAAGAATACACCCTAATGCACAATCTTGACAGACATCTAGGGCAGCTATTCTTACTGTAAGAATCTAGGTCAGGGTTGCCCAACTTCTATTGTAGCAGTCTCATTTCATTAAGGAATTATGCAAAGAAACCTCAGTTGGGTCTGTAGAATTGGCGGCTTCATCTTCAGTATTTAATATTACAGAAGCCCCAGCAGTTGTCAATGTAATATTGTCCATTGATTTGAATGTTTTCTTCCTTGTTACTCAGTATAGAGTTTGGAAAAGCAATTAGCTGGGTACTTAAAAAAATGGACATACCATATTGAAAGTGGACAAATAATTTAATATTAAAATAATTAAGATATTTGTGTCGGACTAAACCCCACATTTTGAAGATGCTTAAATTGTGGTTTTGCAAAAACCTGAAAATGATTTAAATGGAAATCATTAAAAATCTCTAGAGGTATGTTTTAAAAATTTAATCTAGAAGCACTGCAGGGTCAGTATTTATCAACAGATTGTTACAATGTGCTACCGTATGAAAATTTGACAGTGAAACAGACTCGGCTACTTTTAGATAAATTATTCAGTGCAATGCAGAGAACAAAGTCATAGCATAAATTGAGAGATTTTGTATTTGTGGCTGGGAAGTCTATTTTTGTGTTGGATAGGGTTTGGGGGTAGATAAGCTTGTGTTCTCCTTTAAATTTGTTCTTTTAGTATGATGTAGCCTTTAGGATAACCAGTAGTCTTCCTCTACTGTATGTATTTGAAAAAAAAATGCATTCAGGATCTTAAAAATTGATTATTGCATGTTTAAGAAATTCTGCTGTCAAAAGCAAAGCATCACAGCATCTCTGTCCTGGAACGCTAGTTTGTTCATTTCTCCCCTCAGCACTCCCTTCCATTCTGTTTGCATTTCTATTAATGTAGGGAAAGGGCACAGGACCATTTAGGTATGAAACCTCACACAAAGCATTCAGGATGGAGGCCTCAATCAGTTCTTTTACTCTGTTCATGTGACGGTGGGGAAGGTGACAAATATTTTAACCAATCCACATTATCTTGAGTACAACTATTTTCACTAGCAGAAGCCTGTTTCCACATTCATGGTGCTGATTAAGGTGACCCCTAATTTAACCAAAAGAACTCTCTTTCTGAAATTCTTTATTGTAATTAGCAAAGGCCAGGTGATGGCCAAGATATGAATACTCAAAGTGCAAGCAGTAGTCCCTCTGGTGTGTGGCCTTTTTTTTTTTTTTTTGAGATGGAGTCTTGCTCTGTCGCCCAGGCTGGAGTGCAGTGGCGCGATCTCGGCTCACTGCAAGCTCTGCCTCCCGGGTTCACGCCATTCTCTTGCCTCAGCCTCCCGAGTAGCTGGGACTACAGGCACCCGCCACCATGCCTGGCTAATTTTTTGTATATTTAGTAGAGACGGGGTTTCACCATATTAGCCAGGATGGTCTAGATCTCCTGACTTTGTGATCTGCCCGCCTCGGCCTCCCAAAGTGCTGGGATTACAGGTGTGGTATGTGGACTTTTACCCTATTAGTGTGGGTTCCTGATTGGGACAACTGACTGTCTTTGAGTAGAGATTAAGCTAACTGATACGGTTTGGCTCTGTTTCCCTACCCAAGTCTCATCTTGAATTGTAATCTCCACATGTCGAGGGAGGGACCTGGTGGGAGATGATTGGATCATGGGGTCCGTTTCCCCCATGCTGTTCTCATGGTAGTGAGGGAGTTCTCACGAGATCTGGTGGTTTTAAAAGTAGCAGTTTCCCTTGTATTCTCTCTGTCTCCTGGTGCCTTGTGAAGAAGGTGCCTGCTCCCTTTTCATCTGCCATGATTATAAGTTTCCTGAGGCCTCCCCAGCCACACGGAACTGTGGGTCAATTAAACCTCTTTTCTTTATAAATTACCCAGCCTCAGGTAATATCTTTATAGCAGTATGAAAATGGACTACTACACTAACACATTCTTGTGTTCCATCATCTGCACTGAAGACTTTTAAAGTCTTCTTGAACCATGATGGTCTTATGCAAGCCCTTGAACTCAGCTGATCTCCATGTTGTTGCTGTCTTTCCGTATTCATGCAGATTTTGTCTTTGGTCACATACTCATTTCCATTTCTAGCACAGCTCCTGCCCCAGCTTCACTCATGACAACAGTTCTCTTTTTATACCTAAGTGGATGAAGTGCAGTAATCTCATGGTTACTTTTTTGAGTGATCATTTAAGTACTTCACTTACTATTGCCATTGTGCTAAATGCAGTAAGTTTTGGCCTGAAAGATGTAAAGCTCTGCTGAAACAGAAAAAATATTTAGAAGTTTCCCTTTGGTGTGGAAAGGTTTCCACCTTAATATTTTAGGGTTCTGCTTCCTTTCACTCTAAAGTTAGGGGTTTGGACCAGAGTAGCTCTTTCTTCCCTGTAGCTTTGGTAATCTGAGGTGATCATCCTTGCCCCAGCAGAGGCTTTCTTAGGCTAAGCTGGCAGCTGCCTGAGAGGTAAAGCCATAGAATGGGGCCTGCATTTTTTTTTTTTTTTTTTTGAGACGGAGTTTCGCTCTGTTGCTTAGGCTGGAGTGCAGTGGCACAATCTCCGCTCACCTATGAGCTCCGCCTGCCGGGTTCACGCCATTCTCCTTCCTCGGCCTCCAGAGTAGCTGGGACTCAGGCGCCCACCACCACACCCGGCTAATTTTTTGCATTTTTTTTTTTTTTTTTTTTTAGTAGAGACGGGTTTCACCATGTTAGCCAGGATGGTCTCGATCTCCTGACCTCGTGATCCACCCGCCTTGGCCTCCCAAAGTGCTGGGATTACAGGCGTGAGCCACCGCGCCTGGCCGGGGTCTGCGTTTTAAAAGGCCTGCTGACTCGGGTATGGGTCTTTTCCCTCATGATGGTGAATCAGAGAATTCTTGTCATCACTATTTGATAATCCAGTCAGCTCTGTTCTGGTAGTGACAAATGGATGTGTATGGAAATAGTACCAAGACTCTGCTACAGGTGGGGCATCCTTTAGACAAGGAAGTACATCAAAGGAGGAATCTCTGGGATTCAACGCCCTTCCTTCAGTTTTTATGCAGACGCTGATCAAAAAAACATGACGAGTGTACCACATCTCTCCAGCTTTGCTTTTAAATTGAGTTCTGCTCTCTTAGCAGGTTGCATAATTTTTTCAAGGCACCAAAGACTCTTTGCCTTTGAATATTGAGAGTTGTCTTAGAGGAATAATGGGGCTGGCATTGATGTCTCAATTTAATCTTAATTAAATATTATTTTATAATAGGCCTTGCTTTAATGTCCATTTATTCTTTAATGATAGAGTTATTCCTCATTATACAGAAATTCATCATAGTGAAAATTGAAAGAACTTACAGATATATTTATTTGATACACAGTATCTGTTGATTAAATTCAAGGAATGTGCAGATTCCTTGTCTATGTTCTAATAAAAGGACTCTATCTGTTCATTTGTTTCTGTATTTTTTTTGTTGCTTTTCTCTCTGTTGTCTCTTCTTCAGTTCCTGTGATTTTGTTCATTCCAAAAAAGAGAGCAGCTTAGACCATGTGGTTGGGTACTGTCTGAGCCTACTAGTCACTAGAAAATATAGGGAGGAGGATTGGCAGAAATTGGCCACTTTTCCAGTCTATTTTTTTTTTTTTCCTGGAGAGTTTAGTTGAACTCTCTGCTTTTCCTTTAAGTCATCAAGCCATCAGGTTAAGCAAAGACAGACCACCTACACTTATAATCATATTTTGATTATTCTTAATTTATCAGATATTTAAAATTCAATGAATTTTTTTCTATAATCTTAAATTGTAATTTTTTTTTTTTTTTGAGATGGAGTCTCACTCTGTTGCCCAGGCTGGAGTACAATGGTGAAATCTCAGCTCACTGCAACCTCCACCTCCCGGGTTCAAGTGATTCTCCTGCCTCAGCCTCCCAAGTAGCTGGAATTACAGGCGCGCGCCACCAGGCCTGGCTAATTTTGTATTTTTAGTAGAGACGGGGTCTCACCATGTTGGTCAGGCTGGTCTCGAACTCCTGACCTCGTGACCCACCTCGGCCCCCTAAAGTGCTGGGATTACAGGCGTGAGCCACCGCGCCCAGCTTAAATTGTAATTTTTATTATGTTTTAATTCAAACTTTCTCTTTCCCCACCTCCTGCTCTTATCTTTTGGAAGAATATACCTTTCTTTGCCTTTTGTTGCTGACTCTGAAGATATCTCATGACACTGCAGTTCTTACTTAAATTCATGTTTGGTCAGTCTGTTTGCTTTCTCAGGCCTACTCTTTGCCTTTTCCTGCTGTGTTCTGTGCCCTGGTAGTTGAACTACTTCAACAGGCTACCTCACATTCTAGCTTTAGATTGGCTTGGCCAATGCGAGTGTTGGCGGGGATTAGAGGGAGGAAGGAGCCTGAGGCCCGAAGGTGACCCCCCTTCCCTCTCTTTGTAGTGTCCCATGGGTTGGCTGTATTTCTGGACTGGGTTATAGTTTCTGAAAAATGCCCTTTGCCACACACCTTGTCTCCAAATTCTAGTAGCTACATTGCCCCTTTAGGCTTATGGGTATTAACAGGGACCACTGATACTAACTCTGCATTGTCTCGTAAGGTTTCCCTACCTTCTGTAGACAGGCCCTTTATTACGCTTTCCAATTGGAGTTTGCCATCAGTTTCTTGCCGGGGTCCTGATATGGGTTGACTGTGTCCCCACCCAAATCTCACCTTAAATTGTAATAATCCCCATGTATCAAGGGTGGGCCAGGTGGAGATAATTGATTCATGGGGGCAGTTTCCTCCATACTGTTCTTCTGGTAGTGAATAAATCTCATGAGATGTGATGGTTTTATAAATGGGAGTTCCCTTATTCAAGCTCTCTTGCCTGTCTCCATGTAAGACATGACTTTGCTCCTCATTCGCCTTCTGCCGTGATTGTGAGGCCTCCCCAGCCATGTGGAACTGTGAGTCAATTAAACTGATTTCCTGCATAAATTACCCAGTTTCGGGTATGTCTTTATTGGCAGTATGAGAATGGGGATAATATTACCAACTTTACAGAATTGTTACAAAAATATGTATGAGTTCTCAAAAATGTTATTGTATTAGCTTGAATATAATATGTTTAATGTAATGTGATGTAATATAATATACTATAATAATATAATGGTTAAGTTCCCCCTCAATATACACTGAATACCTTCCTACTGGTAAAGTCTGGTCAATTACCAAGCAGTCATTTTTTTTTTGAGATGGAGTCTTGCTCTGTCTCACCCAGACTGGAGTGCAGTGGTGTGATCTTGGCTCACTGCAGCCTCTGCCTCCCAGATTCAAGAGATTCTCCTGTCTCAGCCTCCCAAATAGCTGGGACTACAGGTGTGCACCACCACACCTGGCTAATTTTGTGTTATTAGTAGAGACAGGGCTTCACTATGTTGGCCAGGCTGGTCTTGAACTCCTGACCTCAGGTGATTCCCCCCACCTCGGTTTCCCAAAGTGCTGGGATTACAGGCATGACCCACCATGCCTGGCCCAAGCAGTCTTTTTTTTTTTTTTTTTTTTTAGCTCTCCCACACTTTGTGCTGCTGATGTTGTGTTTCAAATTATGTGGACCCCTTCCACCCACTGTGCCACACAAGTTCCTGCTTTTCTAAATGGCACTGTATTTCCCATGGGTGGTGGCAACTGCTCTGGCGATCTTACCTTAAGTCTGTGGGATTTTCAGATGAGTCTTCTTCAAATGGTGAGTGGTGGAAGCAGAAGTCCCTGGTGAAGTAGAAATCTTTTGCTGGTGTCTTAATTCTGAGCATAGGCTGCTGACTGTTCAGGTATTATGCATTATTGGGTAATCCAACTGCTTTAGAGGATAGCTGTTTTTTTGCCTCTGTCTTTAAAAATATATATCTCTAAAATATTATGAGACCACTTGCCAAACCCTGAGAGGTGTTGCAAGGATCAGCTAATTGATTATTTTAAATGTTTTGAAACTGGCAGAGTGTTAGTAAGAAAGGCAGGCTCAATAACTTTAGCAGGCTCAATGGGAGTACAAACTGTACAAAATGACTCTCTTAATTTGCTTTGGTATCTAATAGAATTTGCTTATTGTATAACATGTCCCATTAAAATGAGTTATGTGTGTTATTACATTAAAACATGACCTGGGAAAATGCTTTAAGATAAAAAGAGCTATTTGGAAAATATACAGAGCTTTTGTCAAATGGAGTTGCAGCTTCGAAAACCACTTGGGTTTTTCTGACTCAAGGGAAGCCCCGTGAAGCATGATTCATTTGTTAAGAGCCTACTGTGTGTCAGGTACTGGAGATGTGTTACCATAGTTCCCAGCCTCAGAGGCCCATGGAGTAGAAGAAGAGGCAGATAGACAAACAGTCAAAACTCTTTAACAGTATGTGATAGGGTTACCATGGATGAATATACAAGGTACAGAGTGATAAAAAAAAAAAGTGGTAATTAATTCAATCTTGGGAGAAATCAAGAAGGATTCATAAAATAGGAAAGGCTTGAGTTGATCTTTAGGAATAAGGAAAATTTGCCACCTGATAAAGGGGTGAAGAACATTCCAGACAGAGGGAACAACATATGAAAAAATTTCTGTCTGTGTCGTTCAAAATATATTAAAGAATTTCAACTTCCTTTATATCCAGCTTCTATCTTATTCTTTGCACATAGTAGATATTCAATTAATACTTGTAAATGAATGGTAGTGGGTGGTAGGATTATACATAGTGAATTCACTTTTATTCATTGGGCTTGTCTATATTTTTTTCAATAAGCATGTCTTTCTTTCATAATTAGAATATTTAAAAATATTTGGGGTATGGTTGTCAGGGCCTGGCTGTACTAGAAGTGAAGGTTATTGTAGTGAAAGAAGTCAACAGACTTTGGGCTTTGGTGTTTGGGGACAGCAGTGGGGCAGAGGCTTGACTGTCAAGGATATTGTTGGAAATGAAGATAGCATGATGGGTTGTGCCTCATATTTTTGGACTTTATGTTGTAGATGGGAAACCATTGAAATTATTAGGCAGGGGGACCATAATAAGTATACTCTGGCAACAATGAAAAGCATAATTTGGTTATGGGAAAGATTTGAGGGAGGAGGACCAGTTGTGGCACTTTTATAATCCAGGTGAGAAGTATGGAAAGTTTTCTTGTTTGGGTAGGGGAAGAAGATAATTATTTGGTTTTAGGATAAATTTAAAGTGTTGGTGAGATCGTCTGCAGGAAGGCTACTAAGTCCTCAGAACTACTTGTGGGGACAAATCAGCACCTAAAACATCACTGGTGCCAGAGACCTGGGAGAACTGGAGGAGGAGGATGCCTAGGATGTCATAAAGGCAAGAGAAGAACAGAAGAAAATGGTCCTGTAAAACCCAGGGGAGAAAATGAGGGGGAGGTGGTTCAGAAATGAGCAAATTAGTCAGGAATGAGGTTATTTTCTTTTCTCCAGACATTTCCTCTTCCTCTCTGCCTTCAGGTTTCTGCTCAAATGACCTTTCTTCTGAGATGTCTTCCCAGACCACCTACCTAAAACAGCACCCTCATCACTTCCTATCACCTTCCCTGAGCACTGTTTTAAAATGTAGATTTTATTATTATTCAGATGTGATGAGGCCAACAGATTAGGAGAGAGTTGCCCTCAAAAAGAGAGTTGGTTGGTCACAGTTCTGAAAAGGAGGGGGCATGGCATGCCGATGGCGGGAGGGTGTCACTCAGGGAAGGACCCAGAGTCAGTCAGGAGGAAGAGGGGAGTGAGCGACAAACATGAGCAGAAGGCTTTATTGTGGTTTTTTGTGGGAAGGAACAGGAGAAGCAGGATGAGCAGATTTAGGATGGCCTAGTTTGAATAATTTCACTGCTTTGGGGCATAGGGCTTGCCCCTAGCTGTTTGGTACCTGGTACTGGGGAGATTAGGGCAGGGTAATAGTGACCTGAGTGTGAGAGCCCAACAAAGGAGGTGATTGGGGTATGGGCTTCCAGTTGGTTGGTTTGCACATGAAAGACGCACTCTAAGAATTGGCCTGCTCTCCAGGATCAGTACAGCCCCAGATTTCAAAGCATCACAATAAAAAGACAAGCTTTCTGTTCCTGAATTAATTCATTTAGGATTATGGCCTCCAGCTATATCCATGTTGCTGCAAAGGACATGATTTTGTTCTTTGTTTATGGCCACATAGTTTTCCATGGTGTATTATGTTTCACACACATTTTCTTTATCTAATCCATCATTGATGGGCACCTAGGTTGATTCCATGTCTTTGTGGAAGCTAAACTTTGAGAACATATTGGCATAAACATGGGAACAATAGACACTGAAGACTACTAGAGGCGGGAAGGTAAGAGGGGAGTGTGGGTTGAAAAACTACCTATTGGGTACTATGCTCACTACCTGGGTGACAGGATCTGTACCTCAAACGTTAGCATCATGTAATATACCCAAGTAACAAACCTGCAAGTGTACCCACTGTATCTAAGATAAAAGTGGAGATTAAGAAAAAATGAATAAAATAAAAAGTCATGCTTAGTACGAGCACCAGCTGACATTATACTGCATGTTTATTTGCTTACATGAAGCAGTGCCAAGGCTGGGACTAGGGTGAGTGAGTAAGGCACTCCCCTTGGGCATAAAATGTAAGGAAGGCCCCAAAGCTCAATAGTCAAGATTAAAAAAATATATATTTATTTTAAGAAGCACAATTAATATGAAAATATCTATAACGAACAAAATATTAAAATTTCATTTATTTATTTATTTATTTATTTTTGAGATAGAGTTTTGCTCTTGTTGCCCAGGCTGGAGTTCAATGGTGCGATCTCAGCTCACTGCAACCTCCACCCCCTGGTTCAAGCGATTCTCCTGCCTCAGCCTCCTGAGTAGCTGGGATTACAGGTGTGCGCCACTATGCCTGGCTAATTTTGTATTTTTAGTAGAGACAGGGTTTCACCATGTTGGTCAGGCTGGTCTCGAACTTGTGAGTGATCTGCCTGCCTCGGCCTCCCGAAGTGCTGGGATTACAGGCATGAGCCACAGCTCCCAGCCAAAATATTAAAATTTTAAATAAAGACAGGATTAGTAGCAGTGTTGTGCTGAGTCATGAAACAGAAGAGCCTGAAACAAAAAGAAAAATAATTATCTTTTGATTTTTAAAAACTATTGTGTTAAAATAGTGTTTATCTTGGTTACTGAGTTTTTTTGTCATGCTCTTACCTTTTGCACGATGGGCAAGTGCCTTGCTTGCCTCATCTTCCTCCTGGGCCTGGGGAATACCATGGGGGATCCCGGGGTTGGGTGGAAGGTGGGAGGGGAATTAGGAGCTGAGATTTGGCTGTTCTCCTTCGGAGGAGTTGTGCCTTTTCCAATTATCATTGGTCTAGAACCATGTAGTTTTTGTTTTGTTTTGTTTTGTTTTGTTTTTTTGAGATGGAGTTTCGCTCTTTTTGCCCAGGCTGGAGGGCAGTGGCGCAATCTCGGCTCACTGCAAGCTCCACTTCCTGGGCTTAAGCAATTCTCGTGTCTCAGCCTCCCGAGTAGGTGAGACTACAGGTGTGCACCAGCACGTCCGTCTAATTTTTTGTATTTTTAGTAGAGACAGGGTTTCACCATGTTGGCCAGGCTGGTCTCAAACTCCTGACCTCAGGTGATCCACCCACCTCGGCCTCCCAAAGTGCTGGGATTACAGACATTTGCCACCGCACCCGGCCAGAACCATTTAGTTTTAATGAGAAGAGGAACTGAGTTAGTGAGGAATATGTTTAGCAGCAAATAACATAACACTTTGGCTTAAGCAAGAAATGATTTAATTTTCTCACATTGCAAAAAATCTGGAGGTGACCACTGCTGGAGTTGTTTCAGTGACAGTGTGGTCGGATCTGATGTCCCTCTGGGTTTAGTTTTTGTTTTTAGAAGAAGGAGCATCATCCGCATCTGTCCTTCACATCAAGAAAGCTCAATTCTTAGAAGGAACATGATTGGGAAAAAAAAATCAAAAACAAAAAGAAAGCTTAATCCTTTTCAGAAACATTCTTCCCAACAAGTTCTTCTTAAACCTCTTGCTCAATCCTGAGTCAAATGACACCCTCACCCCCAGCCTCCAGCCACAAAGGAGGCTGAGAAAGTGAGGAGCAGAACTGTCAAAACTGACTAGGACAAATCTTGCTCTGTTGCCTGTGGCTGGGAATTTTGTCCCTTTGCACAGCATTGAAGTTCTTAGCAACAAAGAAAGATTATGAAAGCAATTAATGGTATCTGCCACAGGGCGTTTGACTGCTGACAACCCTTTCACAGGAACAGGGATGTTGATACCTTGGCATATTTACATATTTTTCTCCTTTCAAGTATAGTAAACATCTTCCTTACTGTCCTGCATGGCATCCAGCCCACTGATTTTTATGGGCTTAGAACCCTGTAGTATTAAAGGGTCAGTCTGTGGTACCCCTGGAGATCAAGCCCTCCAGCCCTGAGGAGAAGTGAACACGAAAAGCGTTACAGTCATGGCCTGCTTTCTCATAAATGACTCTGAATTGACTGCGTGTTTAAGTCTTTACTCCTGCTGGGCCTTCTATCCAGGACCCTACCTCATCACTGGAGACAGATGCTGTTCCTGGGGTGGAGACCCAGGGAAATGGATCATTACATTTTACTCTTTAGCTACACACTGAATAAGCAATCGCTATTTATTGATTTTAAAAAGTTCCTGTCTGGGATTTAAGATCCAGTAGAATGTGATGGAGGTGTCTGGGATTCTTATAGTATCTCATTAGAAAAAGAAGAGCATGCAAATTCCATGGTCTAGATGTCCAAAGGTCAAACCCCTGTCCAGCTACTCCCCACATATTTTAATATGGAAGAAATGAGTTTATTAATACTGTTTGGAAGGAGAAAAGAAACAGAGAACACATCTGAAGAAGTAACATGTTAAGTTTAGATGTGTGTATGGAAAGCAGAACCTGCCTGGGTGGATGTGGAAGAGTCTGTGTTGATGGTGGATGTGCACTGTGGGTCTCCATATCAGCATTTACTGCCACTTGCTTCTTTACCTTTTTTTTTCTCTGCTTCCCTGAGCCACAGTAAATCCATTACTTGTTCCCATGATTGCCTTCTCCAGTACATTTGCAGAGGAAAGTCTTCATTTTATGCACATGTAGCACACTTTTAAGTTGAACCATGTTTTATTCTAGATTCCTAAAGTTAGATGAGTCCTAACCGAGTAACTCAGTATAGAATTTCTTGCCTTGCGCTTTGAAAGATTTTTCCAGAGATAATGTCTTCATAGGAACAGTGAAAAAGACTTTGGCAGGGCTAATCCTAACTGCATTCATTGGAAAGCAAATGTGAAAGCCTTGATAAATATGAAACTGCACTTGGTTGTTTTCTAGATAGTGTTCAAAGAAAGGGGTCCCGGTCCTGTCTTCTGGATACTTATTATCTAAAAATTTTTAAAAGTGTTGAATAATTGATGGAGTTGATTGTTCTGCTTCTTATCTATAATGCAATAATTTATTATCTTTATTATATTATTATTATTTTCAATAGTGAGAATCAGAAGAACTGTCCTACCAACTCTGTAATTACAACCTTAGATTGCCTTACCCCTTGCTCAGAAACTTTCCTTGCCTGCATTGACCCACCTTAAGAAATCAACGTTCCAAAGATGCACCTGCTTTTAGTACCCTATCTAAGAACTCTGAGCCTAATCTGTAAGCTGTGAAAAATGGACACTCACTTCCCCTAATGAGACAATATTTCAGAATCTGCATGGTGTTCTCTCCTGCTTCAGTAATTCAATAAAATTCAAAGTAATACTCAAAAATAAAACCCCAAATAAAAGTTAGTGTGTATTCTCATAGGGGATTTTCTACACAGGTAAAATAAATACATCTTTTAAGCTTGAGGGTGAAGACGAGGAGCAAGTCCACTGAAGTTCACATCCAGTCTAGAGCTGCTGAGCAGACAGTGTGATTGGGTGCTTTTGACTGTTCCAGCCTTTCTCAGTTGGGGTATTGACTTTTCCAGGTTCTCTCTGATATCCCCACAGGAGGTTCTTCCAGAATATTTTCAGTATCGTTTTATAATTCCTGGCATAAATATTTGTTGGATGATCAAACGACTGAATGCCATGCCTCTCTGAGACTACAACAGACCCTTGATATTTCTGATGACTGTCTCTGGAGATATTCAAGAATCCCTAGATTTGTGCACACCAAACAAACACCTCTGTGGCATATAATTACCTCCCAAAAAGGATATTTTTTGAACTGGCTAGAGTAGTCACTGAAATTTCAGGATTTTCTACCCTGTCTTCATATAGAGCATACTGTGATTCTTTCAAGTCCTAGATCCAAGTCCATTGCCAAATTTGACATTCTACTCTTTAATGTGTTAATAATTCCAGTGGGAACTCAACCTGGATTTCAATTTGAAATGCCCTTGAGATTTCCTTATTATGCTGCAGGCACTAGGTCTCTTTCATTCATCTGGTGACATTTACTCTGATACTACAAGATGGCAACTTGTCTGTCTCATGGCAATTACTCTGGCCCACTGTGGCAATGTTTCCATTTGCTGTTTGTCCTGAGAGTGGTTCCTACATGGCTGATGCCCACTGAAGGTGCTGCTGAAGCTGATGCCTTTGTTGCTAATGCCAGCCAAGTCCTGTGCCCAGGAAGCACAGGATGCCAATGTCTCATGTCAAGGCCCTGCTACCTGTACTAGGAGCACTGGTTTCCAGGCCACAGAGCTGCCAGCAGGAGGGCTGGGATGCCCTGTGATGTCCTGTCTCATAAAGGGCCAAAGATTATAATTTTGTTATTTTTCTGCTTCTTAGGCACCCATTCCTTACTTATCTAAGCCAAAGTACAAAATAATTCAAGTTATAATTCAGCACTCCTCATAGCATAAGAGTGTATAGGAGAAATGCAATTTTAAAAAGGTCAATTTAGGCAATGTGTAAAGTCTGGTAGTCTTTATAATCACTGTGTCTGTAATATGCCAGACTTGGGGAGTTTATTGCTTTTTTGATTTGGGGAAGGTATTGTATCCTATACTGTGACTAAATTCTCAAGTCAACATATAAAGAAAAATAATGAACATAAGCAAGAAATGCTCAAAATTCTCTTAAATTGCTCATAAATATACATGGCCGTATTTACATGTCACAGTGAAGACTGACATACTATCCTTTAATAAATCTGACACAGCTGGTTTTCCACCAGCATTGAAACAAATCACTATTTGACTGCTCAAAGTAGCTGTGTTTAGGGGCCCTGTTGTATCAGAAATATAGCTTTAGATTCTATAACGCTATGGAATCCAGCAAGATGTTCATGCTGTGAGAGGTGAAAAACTGAAGCCAACTAAGGGAAAAAAAAAAGGGGCAGATTCACTCCTTCCATGAAATAATAGTAAAAGTAATAAAATAACAAAATTAACATTTATCAGACATTTTTAAGCACGTTACATACATACTCACTTAATCCTTATAATAAAATCAGAAAGTGTTTGCCCTTATTCTACCCATTTTATAGAAAGTAAAATTGAGGCACAGAGACGTAGAGAAGTCAAGTGACTTGCATCGTGAGAAGGTGGCAGAGCTGGGGTTTGAACTTAGGCAGTCTAGCTCCAGTGCTCTTGTTCTTAACTGCTTTATTCTATACTTTTCACCATGATTGCACTAGTTCAATGATCTTTCCCTTTTTCTCTCTAGGGAGGATGGAATTTAATAATTTAAAATTTTTAAATGATGAGATTTTCTTGTACATTCTTGTTGTAGCAAAAACTCAAATGATACTAAAAGGCATATAGTATACCATAAAGAGATGATCTCCCATATTCTTGGCCCCACATATAATGAATGCTAGGGATTTGTGTATTTTTCCCCCTAGGATTTCTTTTAGCATGCACTCACACATATATTGTTGTTGTTCACTACATACTTTACTCTAATTTCTCTTTTTACTTATCAATGTCATAGGCATCTTTCTGTACCTGTATATAGAATTCCACTTCCTCCTCTTAAAGAGCTATTTTCAGCCACACACTATTCCACTAAATGAATAAACTATCATTTATGTTTGTGTGTTTCCCTATTGATGAACAGTCAGGATTTACAATTTTTTTGCTGGGTTTTTACTATTATAAACTCTGTGGCAAACATGCTCATTTGTTCTTGTAGTCTTCTGCGGATTTATTTTTTAGCTTTAAATCTTTAATCCGTGTGGAATTTATTTTGTACAGGAGGTGAGGAGGGGATTACAGTGATTTCTTGACTTTCCTCATTCTAATGATTACCCACCTGAAGAGATTCAGTCTCCAGGCACCCAAGTAAACACATTGCATCTGTTACAAAAATACATTGAAAATTGTAATAAGGGGGAGTCTCTGTGGTGGAAAATAATAGGTAGTGTGTTGGGAAGAGGCAGCAGAAACAGCAGGCTTGGCCAATATAGGACTGAGCAAGGAGCTCTGCTTTCAGGTTAGAATGCTGCATTCTAATTAGCAATATTACCCCCAAATGTTTAGCTGCAATGGTGGGGGGATTAGAGACCCCTGCTTGCTCATCATAATTCAGAACCTGAACATCACAGTGTCTAATTAGATCTTCTGTCTTTTGAAAGGTCAGCCAATAAAATTGTCAGGTTGTGTCATTCAAGGTCTAGAAGTTACTCTGCTATAAGCTTGATGCATATTTTTTTTAAAGTTAAAAATTGTCCTGTTACTGTCTAGTGTCTTTTAGTAACTTTTGTTAGACTAAGATTCTGACAGGCCATCATACAATGATATCTGAAATCTTTCAGCCACTTAAAACAATTCTAGTCCTTTATGTGTTTTTTCTTTATCACTTTGGACACTATGCCAGAAAGAGCCTCTCCACCTTAAGCCTTGCGGTATGTTTTCCTTGGTGTTTACTCACAAATCAACATTCAATTCACTCTTTGTTTTGAGTCTTCGATACTGTAATTGAATATTACTTTCAATTAATTTCCATGGGAAAAAACTCCTAAGATAAGCTATGCTCTTCTGGAAACATAATCTTTATACAGAAATTAATGAAGCTAAATTTTCCCAATTTTATTGCTTGGCTGTAAGTGTCTAAGTTGGGGAGATATCTTAATTCTTTTACAATGCAAGATTCTTAATTAGAATTCTTTATGGGGTGACAAGTTCAGAGGACAAAAACTGCAATTATGGGCAACCGTTTTCATGACAGTTGCTGCTGCCTGGCTTCATTGACTTAGCCCATCCTGCAGAGGCATCCTCTTGGTTCTATTGGACCACCCATCTCAGTGCTCAGAGCTGTTGAGCTAAAAAGTCTAAGGATCTGATCTGTGGAGAGGGGTATTCAGGGCTGACAATTATCATTATTACTATTTTACTATTTGTGACTGTCATCTAGACCACTAATTTCATGCACAGGTAAGACTCAACTATTTTAGTTACATTCTGGGTTAAGTCTTGTGGGTTATGAAGGAAATCTCATCACTACAAATATCAATATTTTCTCAAGTGTGGTTGCATCAGATTACTTGGGTGTTTAGTCAAAATGCTGTTTGTTGGATTTTATCCCAGAATCAGAATCTCTGGTGGTAGACCTAAGAATCTATTTTTAACAAGTCTCCTATGCTGTGTACATTAACATTTGAGTATCTGATTTATAACATTTCTTCTACAGAAAAAATGTACTCCTGGTTCTAACTAGCTGGCTTCAAAGTATATCTTTGTGATTTTGTGTGTGGGTATGTTGGGTCTTGCCTGTGTGTGAAGTCAGTGATCTGGATGACAGACACATTTCTAAAGTGTATAGTAAACAACCGGTGAATAGATTATGGCTCAGGACATTAAATGTTTAGTTCTAAGGTATGGTGCTAGGGGACTATGCTGAGAATTACTGTGAGAATTAAAGCACAAAATGAATATTCAGCTGGAAGGTGAAACTGCAAGATTTCTGCAAATCCTGGGAGACTTACCTTCTCAGGGTTACTTCTGGGAGATCCCTTTTTTTCTGCTCTGCATCTAGGGATGGCCCTTTATCTTCTCTTTCCCAGTATGGTAGACCCCTTCTTCTTGATCTTTCCAGCCATAAACAGAATCTTTATAGAGGATTGAGGGATCAAAGGAAAGTAGTCAGTCACACTGCCATATCACGCAGCATAGAATTCAACTTACAATCATGTATTAAACATTCCTGGCCTTGACAGGGGTTTTGGCCATCTCATCACAGGGTATGCCTCACCAGTCAAAGCCACTGCATATCATATCCTGGCCTCTGTCTTTCTGGCTCCTTGGTCTCCTTCATTCCTGTCGCCTCTCCGGGCTTGCTCTCAGGACTGCCAAGTTCTTATTCTTTGACTCAGAAAACATCAACTTGCTTGAGCTTCTACTCCCAAACTCCCCCCAGAGCAACCTTTACATACCCGACACCAACCAAGGTGCTTGGTTGCACAAAAGGGCTACCTACCTAGTCTTTTCTTTCACAGACTCCATCCTCCTTAAAATACAATTTTGGGATTAAATGGCATTTTCCTAAGGTCTATTATATATTTCTATATAATATGTAGAATATATATTTCTATATAATAAGGTCTATTATATATTTCTTCTGTGGAAAAATTAATTTTATGTGGGCTTTCCCGAATGCATAAAAGCTGAGAAGGAATTTTTCCTTCCTACATTATCAAAGAGTCTTTTTGTTGGGAGATGGTCATCTAGAAAAAGTTAAGCAGGATTTTTGTAAGGTTATAAAAGGCAAGTGCACATCAGGCTCTCTCAATTAATCTAATCAGTCCTTACAACACTTTTACTAACACATTAAAGAATGTATCATTTATGTTTGTGGCCAGATAAAGGAAAACAGAATTATTTCCCACTTGCCAGCAAAAAGAGTTCTTGTGATGCCAGGTGAGTGGCATCTACAAGGTCACTCAGGGTAATCTGTGTGACAAATCATATTTTGAGAATAAAGCAACAGAATTAAATTGTTTCAGTAGGATTTACTTTCTTGCTATCTTATCTTTTGTATATCTGAGAGCTTTCTGTTTTGCCTGGAAAGTCATTTTCCAGACGAGAGATCATTTTATTTAGTGCTCTTATTTTCTTGGTAAGTATTCTAAATTTTTCCTAGTAATTCCTATTTTTATGCACAGTGATTCTCAATTGGTGAGAAAATTATGATCTCATAATCTCTTTTCCTTGTACTTGCTGAATGATTAGCCTCATTTGCTGTGTGAGTTCCACTTAACGGTTGTGAAATGATGACTTTCCCTGACTCTGGCTGAGCATGTCGTCTTGATGGCTTTGACCTTTTCCACGAAAACAAGGGAGATGACAAGATGTGACATGTGTGTAAATTGTCACTCAGATGGGGTTATTTTGGCCAACAGTTCAACATATATGCTTTGCTAAACTCCCAGAAGGTACCAGTAGGCGTGTTTTGTGTTTGGGGTTTCTAAGGCATATGAGTCTCATTATTTTTAAGCAATAAGGGTTTTAAAAAATCCTAATTGGTCACTAAATATAAAGAGTCCATTTATATCCTGAATCACAAGATGTGTGAATAAATGCATTACAGACTCCCAAGGAAAACCCTGCTCTTGAGTGGTACGGTTAAATTTGCTTCATCTGCACTGTGATGGATGTTACTTCCACTGCACTTAATTGGGATAACTGACAAATTTAGATTCAGAGCATTTTGATGACTTCAAGGGATGTATAAGTATCTTACCAAATCCATTCAGATGGTATTCTCAGTTTGGTTAGGGGTCTCACTGTAGTAATTTGCAGGTGTGACTGATATTAACTTATAAATTTCCTATGACTAGTCCTTTGTTGATTTCAGGCTTCCTCCCATTGGATAATGATTGCTTAGCAAGCATATTTCACCTTCCTTCTCTGCAGGCCCTTTATTGCTTTGAGATGTGCCTCTATGTGTGTGTGTGTTATGTGTGTGTGTGTGCACGTGTGTTTTTAATAGTGATACATGAGACAGTGTTTCCCACCAGAGCATATTAATATGAGATTTTGAAGCCATTTCTTACTTGACACATTTCTCTCTTCACTTGGCTGTGCTTTTAGTTAAGGGGACTTGGACTATGTTTGACTGGCTAGGCAATGACAAAACAATAATGACAGTGTTGAAATATATACATGCTCTAACAATCTGTATGATATCACACCTGGTCCAGTCCTGTGATATTATTTTTAGTAATCCCCATCAGGGCGGGTTTGAAGTCCTGCATAATAACTCTAATATGTTGTTGTCATGGAGCTGATAAATTTACATATGGGTGAAGTGATTAATCTTAAAAATTCTTTTTTCATTTTTATGAAAAATGAGATTCTCATTATCTGACATTAGAACATGATCTTTTTACGTCATTTATTTTTCTTTTCTATCACTAAAAACGTAACCCTATGCAACTACATTGCTTAGGGTTAAATTTATCATCAATTTTTGACTCATTTTAGAGACTTTAGAAACACATGAAATTGTGCTACAAAAAAGATGAGTATAAATTTATTTAATCATAACAACAATTCTATGAGGTAGGTACTTTTGTTATCCTCACTTTAAGAATGAGAGACTTAAGTACAGAGAGATAGACTAACTCGTCTGAGGTCACACAATCAGGAAGCTGCAGAACCGAGATTTGAACCTAGGAATGGTTTTGATGCTGGGGAAGAATACACAAAAAACAGAACACTCATGTAATACTTGCTCTCTTTTTGTAATATTTCAGACATACTTACACTAAAAAAAAACTTCATTGTTTATCTGAAATTCCAATTTCAATGAAAATGAGTGCCCTGTATTTTACCTGGTAAATTCAAACTGAAGTTGTCTGGCTTCAGAGTCCACGTTCTTATGCGAATTCTGCCTAAACCCAGGCTTAATTGGTTGGTGTTGACTCTGCACATCTTAGGTAATTTTTTTTCTATGTTTACCCAAGGTTTTTGGTTATTGTTGTTGTTTGTTTTTAGTTTTATTTTCTATCCAAGGTTTTACTGTTCAAGAAGATTCTTCTATCTAGAGGTATAGCTTACTATCCATGGTAGTGAGAAAGTTAGCAAAGCCTTTAATTTGCTCTATGCTCAGCATTGTGTCAAAGATTAATGAGGATTTGTTTCACCCCTAAAGGAGCTCATAATCTAGTAGAAAAGATGGAATGTAAAAAGCTAATTATATTATAATAGAATAATAGCTTTTCTGTATTATGAGCTGTTAACTCTCCTTAGTAGGTTTGGGGAAAGCATCAGAGATTAGGGAACATTTGAAGTGAACCTTGAAGGATGAATAGGAGTTCATTAGAGAAAGACATTATGGATAGAAAGGAAACAATGTGAAAAAAGGCAAGTATCTGTGAATGTGAGCGGTGGAGACATGTTTTTTGTTTTGTTTTTGGTTTGTTTGTTTGTTTTGAGACAGAGTCTCACTCTGTTGCCCAGGCTGGAGTGCGGTGGTGCAATCTTGGCTCAATGCAATCTCCCTCTCCTGAGGTCAAGCGATTCTTGTGCCCCAGCCACCTGAGTAGCTGTGATTACAGGTGTGCGCCCTCATGCCTGGCTAATTGTATTTTTTGTAGAGATGGGGTTTTGCCACATTGGCCAGGCTGGTCTCAAACTCCTGGCCTCAAGCGATCCATTGGCTTCAGACTCCCAAAGTGTTGGGATTACAGGTATGAGCCAGTGTACCCAGCCCGAGACATGTTTTTTTTTTTTTTTTTTTTTTTTTTTAAACATAAGGTATACGTGTTCTGCTTAGTAGTAGATGATGAGAATTAGAGAGTGGGATATGGATATGACTTCAAGGACTTTTAAACTGAAAAGTGATGTGATCAGATATATATTTTAAAAATATAACTGTAGTAGCAGTGTGGCAGATAAAGAGAAAAAAGACTGTGGGTAGACTGGACAACTGAGCCATTTTAAAAGCACTATTGATCATCTCTTCTTTGTGATGGTTTGGATGTTACTATGGACTGAATTATGTCCCCCACAAATTCATATGTTGAAGCTCTACCTCTCAAGGTAACGGTATTTGAATATGGGGCCTTTGGGAGATAGGCTTAGATGAGGGAATGAGGCAGGGTCCTCACAGTGGAATTAGTGCCTTTATAAGAAAAGACATCAAAGAGTCCTGTCCCCAACCCCTCTCTGCCATGTGAGGACACAGCAAGAAGATGGCCATCTTCAAGCCAGGAAGAGAATCCTCTACGGAACTGACCATGCAGACACCTTGATCTTAGACGTCTAGTCTCCAGAACTGTGAGAAATAAATTTCTGTTGTTTAACCTACTCAGTCTATGGTATTTTGTTATGACAGGTCAAGCCGACTAAGACAGGTGTACAATTTGTTACAGGCAAAATTTATGTCAAATGCTCCAAAGTTGACTTTGAGGACATATTCTATAAGAATCCATTCATTTTATTTCTAGGATGTACCAGCTTCAAAAATTCTTAATTACTGCATATAAAACAAGAAAATAATTTACATGGGAAAATAATATGGCCCAACACTAAATGTAGAGTAATGGTATAAAAGAATTTGTTTATTTTTTAGTGCCATTAGAGAAAACATGCTACCTACTGTTGGTGAAATTTTGTTGGCTAATCCGCTTTGTTGGCTCTCTTTCTGTTTGCCCTCCATACAGTTTCTTGGTTTTTCTTCAACCTGATGAGTGACTGGGAAAGCTGGCCTATCAGGAGTAGAGATTCCTTGCCTTCTGGCTTCTGGTTGGGTTTGGGCAATGCAGGAAACTGATAGGACATCCAAGGGAGGCAGGAGTATGCTAGTCCTGTCCTCACCCTGCTGGATCACACAGGTTGGCTGCTTCCCTCTCTTGAAAGGCACAGCCTCAGACTCAGGTGTGCCCCCTTTCAAAAAGTCCTTCCCTCTGGCTTCTGATACCTCACGTCCTATTCAGGTCTTGAGTGGTAATCTCTTCCCTCCCACCCACCATCATCTTACTAGCTCCAGGTATGTTTCTATTCCTTGCTGATTTCCTTCTTTTTTCCTATTGAGAGGACAGAGAAGATTGCCCTAAATCATCAAAGGAGCTCTGCTGGCTTCTAGATATTGTATTAAAGAGGGGAACAGCTCTGCGCCTATGTGCAAGTCCTTGGCTGTTTCTGGGGTCTGCAAGAGGATGTGGCCTAGCATGGTATTGGGCAAATTAACCAAATGTGTAACCCAGTTCCATCTGTCTTAGTCATACTACATTAGCTTGTAAATCTTATTTTGTTAGCGGTAAAGTAAAATTAGGGAAAAATTGAGAACAAATGTAAGGTTGCTTGGGAATGTATACTTCAGGGTATTACAAATCTGGGAAGGAAAAACAAATTGCTTGGGCAGTATGGAAGAAAGAGATCTGGATGGATGTTATCAAAAATATAAAGACATTTGGCTGGGTGCGGCGGTTCGTGCCTGTAATTCCGGCACTTTTGGAGGCCGAGGTGAGCACATCACCTGGAGGCAGGCGGATCACCTGAGGTCAGGAGTTCGAGACCAGCCTAGCCAAAATGGTGAAACACCATCTCTACTAAAAAGACAAAAAAATTAGCCAGGTGTAGTGGTGCATGCCTGTAGTCCCAGCTACACGGGAGGCTGAGGCAGGAGAATTGCTTGAACCCAGGAGGCAGAGGTTGCAGTTAGCCGAGACCATGCCATTGCACTCCAGCCTGGGTGACAAGATATTTTATGAAAAGTAAACACCCATTCATTTCATCACATGACATTAGATTATGCAGAGGGATTACGTAACGTAGGCATTGAGTAGGAAACAAATATACGGTAAACACTTTGCAAATTACACCATGCTACATAAATGAAAGTTACTACAATGGTAATCCTATTTTTCAATATTCTACCATTATTAGAATATTCTGTCTAGACCTATTACAGGGCCATCTTTTTTTTTTAATCAAGATAGCTTTAATCTCATCTGCTGCAAGTAATTTATCATCTCCTGGGTTATCTTACAACCTTGGGCTTCTGTGAGATGTAAGACATAATGTGGGGAAAAAGATGCTTTAGCTCACAAAAGGAAATCTGCAATATATTCTGCACATTCACACTTCGATGATGATGATAATGTTAATTATTGAATGTTCTCCATAAGAGGATCTGAATGCACTGTGAATAGAATAAGCAACAGGAAGTCTGAGCTAGGTAAAGATGGGAAGTAAAAATGATTCCCCTAATGTCTTAAATGCATGTAGGTCTCAAAGTCATACGTTTCCACTCCTGTACATGGTCTTAATGGAGCTTCCCCCTACCTTGTGGAAAAGGAAGTAGAAGCTGTTTGAGTTTGGGTCCCAAAGTGAATATGTACAAAACTGCGACTATTATCTAGGTCTCCTAACTTTTACTTTTATGATAGGTTGTCCCAGCTTCCACTCTTTGAAATACTACAATTTTGATGGGAAATTTGTGAGCACACTGAGGGAGAAAGAAACCAAACAACATACTCAGTCTCTTAAAATTATGTGACCTGCTGCTGTTGAGAAAGAGTTAACTTGGCAATAAATCCGCCATGAGGTTATATTCATCTGAACACTATGTGGTTGGAAGGCAACTTGTTATAATTAACAAGTTCAGCAGGACCTTGGTAGCAGAGGATAGACATTGAATTCAGAGAATAAGTGCTGATTTTTTGCATCTTATTTTCTTGGTAACTTTTGACATTGATTTGGCTGTATTTGTATTTGATAAAGTTGCTCTTACTACTTAAAAATACTTCAAATGGGAAAACTTTTATTTTGACCTCTTTGGAAACCTTTTGCAAATAAATAGAACTCCAAGTCCCAAATGAATAATAGTGCTCAACTGTAAATTGAATGCAGTGAAACTTACAATTATATCAGTGCTGCCACCCAACTCAAGTAAATCAATAGCTTCCTAGCTGCGTTTGTACTTGAGGATTGTTGTGGCAGTGGCAAATTTATTGCTGCAAACCTGAACTGTGAGGAATTAATACCAATGGTGTACTATGCTACCAATGCAGCTCTGGTTGCCCAGTTGGAGTAGGGAAGGATGCTCTGGTGCACTTTTTATGGCTAATGCAAATTAGCAGATAGTTGTGGGAATAAAGTTCTCTCCTTGATCTGTGGCAGGAGATAGCTAGTGTGCGAGAGTTCATTTCAGGCTGTAATTAGTTTATTCATTAAGGTTTGGGAATTCAATGATACAGCTGTATGAGGTACCATTGAAAGCTACCTGAACATATGGCAGAAGGGTAATGCAAATTCAGTTCCTGAAAGAAAAAGGCAAAATGGTGCAGCTCTGTGCTCTTATTTTACATCCTGCAGTGATTCCTTGAAGGAGGGGCGGTGATTTGATTATATTCCAAATCTTCTAATATACATTGACTTTAGATGGAGATGATATTTATTTTCCTTGAATGCACGAAGTACATATAAATGTATATAACACATCCCCACATGCATCCTTGGACATCTAGATACATAGACAAAAGGCTGAACACTGTTTTTTGATTCCCAGCAAGAAAGACTAACATCTATATCTACTAATAATAACTGTCTCTCTTTCTGTTTTTTAGAGTTAATTATTAGTCTTACGAGATTTTAAGTTTGATTAGAGGTGTATATACACAGATGAAATAAAACTATTGGTTGTATCTGATCTTTGTAAGACTTATGGGTATTCATACATATATGTAAAATTCAACCTTGCTTGTGCAATGTAAGCACTTGGGTAGAGAGCTTCTCTGAAATCTGTTTGTATTGTAAAGACTAATCTGACTTCAGACTTAGCCATATTTATGTAAAGTTTACAATCCATAGAGCACTCGACTTACAAAAACCAAGGATTGTAATTCAAGTGGGTTATAGAAAGAATCAAATTTTCATTGTTAGGAAGGAAGCCCAGTAGGTTGAAAAAAATTGATCGGAGGGAAGCAGAACTCGATTTGAACCATTATGCCAAGCCATCCTTGTGCCTCTCTCTATTCTTCATATATCTCCTGTAAACACTCTAAATGAAAATGTTACTGAAGTCAAAGCATTCAACCAGGGAAACAAACAGGTGCAGAATTTTGACAGATCCCTCATACTTTTGTTCTTGGCAATTGATTTACTCTACAATTAGTGCCAAAATCTATTTATTGACTACATTGTGTGCTTATAACACTGTGGTTCTTCCTCTTGTGACTCTCAATCCATATTGATGGATCACACAAATGAAAGAAAATTCTTCTCCCATACCTAAGACATTGAAAAAGGAAGGATTTTGCAAGAATGCACAGTAAGATGATACTAGTAGCTATTCCTTGATAGTCTCAGTATAAGGAAGCTTTATATCCTATTTTGTGGTTTTCTGTATTGTCTAAATTGTGTTAAAATGTGTGTGTGTGTTACTTGTATAACAATTCAAAAGTTTTCATTTTCATTTTCAGAAATAGAGACTTTTTTCTGGGCAGAACCTAATGTTTGTGGTTGTGGGAGGCAGGTGGTTGCAGGTATATGGGCAGGAAGGGGACAACCACGGCTGTAAGTTGTAGGTTAGGGCGACGTTAGGCATCAGAGTGAGGATAGGGTCTGAAACTACCCATATCAGAACAGACCTAGCAGCAAATTCAGCCAAGCAATGGGTTGAATTAAATGAACATAAAATCCTTTTAAGCGGTGATAAAAATCAAGGACTCAGGCAGGCAGCATAATGCAAGGGCTGGTCTGATGGTCGTCAATGAGAGCTGAAACAAAAGGAATCAGTAGTCAGATGGCACAGTGCTAGGATCAGGAGACTTTCCTAGATGAGGCAGCTTTTTACCTCAACCCCCAACACTTTCATATCTTTAGGTAAAATAATCCCCATGACAGAGAAATACCAACACAAATATATATAAGAAGAGGCCTGAGGACACACGTGATGGATGAGGGAGTGCAGGCAGACCTTTACTCCAATTGCATTTGTATCCCTGGTGTTAAACCTCATGAGTATATTACCACAGAGAATAGCAAGGCATTCTTCTGACAGTTTGTGGACTCTACCATTAAAAAAAAAAAGTCTTTTAACAAGGCATGGTGGCTCTCACATTTGTAATCTCAGCACTTTGGGAGGCCAAGGCAGGTGGATCACTTGAGGCCAGGAGTTCGAGACCAGCCCGGCCAACATGGTGAAACCCTGTCTCTACTAAAAATACAAAAATTAACCGAGTGTGGTGGGGCACTCCTGTAATCCCAGCTACTGGGGAGGCTGAGGCAGAAGAATCGCTTGAACCCAGGAGGTGAAGTTTGCAGTGAGCCAAGATCATGCCACTGCACTCCATCCTGGGTGACAGAGTGAGACTCTGACTCAAAACAAAACAAGATAAAACCAACATAAACCAACTTTCCTGTGGAGGTGACGGGAGAAGCAGCAGAGTTCTGCTTCTCTTAAGATCACATGAATTTGGCTGGGTTATGTTTAGACTGTTTTGTTCTTCACAATGAGGGTTAGTGAAAGCTGCTCATCCCCAGAATATGTGTTTGCTAAGGAGTATCTGTTGGCTAATTCCTGATTACTCAAACTTTTGCTGATGTTTTATGGGTGAAGAAGAAATAAAAGTTAAAATCTGCCATTGTGAATTTTATAATACTTTTGAGGAGATGAGAAACAATCATTTCTTCATTTTAACGTTCAATCATTCAGCAATTATTAACTATACTAGATACAATATCTAAAACAACAAACAGGATAGACACATTTCTGCCTTCATGGACATTACAGTTAAATGAATTGCTTAAATGATGCAAAACTTCTATTTTACTTATCTGCTCCAAATGCCCTACCTTCTCACTTAAATCACATTTTTTTCATTTTTGCAAATGAAGAATAGTACAAAATTAAACAAGGCCTTGTAGTGTTAAAGCTTTTCTAATTTTACAAAATGATTTCAGCACATTTACTAGTATCTGGTGAAGAATTGTGATAATTAAAATTCAGCTATACTAATTAAAACAAATGAACAAAGTCTGTTTAATGCCCTTTTCCTTACAATTTTTAATTTCTGTTTTGCTTACTCCAGACTTTGCAGAATTCTATAGTTCTCACTAGGGTTTTCCTGTCATAAGGGAAATTTATGAAATTATGCAGCTCAGAAAACATGAAGGACTTCTACAACAGTAATATCTGAATAAATGTAGGTTCCTTTGGGTCAGCTCCTTTAAACCAATGAATTTAAACTGATAAGTATTCTAAAAGTCAACCTTTATATAGTATGTTTATATGGTATGCTTTAAATATATATATGTAATATATATGTAATATATTATGTATATATATATATAATGTTTTAAAGTTCTGACCAATGCTTATTATTTTAGCATGCTAAGGTTAAAATTGATTTCCTATAGGTTATATTCTCAAAATCTCCTTGGGAATTAAAAGCTATATTTGTGACATGAAATCAACTAAATAAAAGCTACATAGAAAATAGGAAGAAAGAAATTATAACAAAATGTTAACCGGGTTGCCTCTGGGTACTGGGGTCATGAGGTTTTTGTTTACATCTTTTCTATATTTCTAAGTTTTCAAAAATAAGCACATAGTATGTTTTAGAAACTACGGTAATAGCAAATGCTAAATAATTTCATGGGTTGAGATGTCTTCCATAGATAGGACTTTTCTTTCAAAGCAGGTCCAACTCTCCCTTTAAACAATCCATTCGCATTCAAGATAGACATCTTTTGGCTCATTTTGTTTTATAAACTGGTGTTTCATACATTTCATTAGAACAGTAACTCTAGGTCCTTTAAAGTGAATTTGATCCAATAGAAAACTTAGCTTGATCCTTTTGATTTAATCCAACTTTGAAAGTATAGTGCTGCCCTGTGATTTAGTGTAATATCAATAATAATAATAACAATATCTTTGCAAAGTGCTAGATCACAGGCATGAAAACTTTTGAGGGAAATCAGATTCCCATCTGCCAATATGATTTCCACTCCAACTCCAGAGCCCCAGAATAGGAGAAACTTAGTACATGGTTCCAAACGAAATGACAGAAAGTTCAGGCGGGCTTCATGAGAGTGCAGTGAGGTTTTAGGACATGTGTCTTAGACCCGATAAAGATACGGGCTTTGGAGACCAAGGGTTTGTTTCAGTTCCTAAATTTGCCACTGGATAGCTGTATGAGCTCTGACAAATTAGTTAGCCTGTCTGAGTTTCTCATCTGTGAAATGTGGCAGGTAACTTCTACCTCTCAAGGTTGTTGTAAATAGGTGATGTACATAAAATATTTACCTTCGTGCTTGGGACATGTAGTTATTATTGGAACAGGAGAAAGATGCCTATGGGTGGAAAAGTCCTCAGGTAAGTTAATATCCCTGACTACCTAATTTAGGAAAGTCTGTCCTTCCCAAGAATAATTCTCAACTCTGACAAGAAGTTATGAAAACACTTTTGGGGTTTAGAACCTTGTAAATGGCACTGAACGGTTCTGCAAGGAATCAGTATCATTGCCCACACACTAGCTAACTTCATCCCTCATTAGTAATGTGTGCCTGCAGGTATTATGTCTTTATCTTATCTCCACTAGGATGCCATCCAAGAGAACACGTAAGTAAAAATCTAGTTGTTGTGTCTTGCTGTTAGCTGAGCAATTGTAGGGACACATTTACTAGTATCTGGTGAAGAATTGTGATAATTAAAATTCAGCTATACTAATTAAAACAAATGAACAAAGTCTGTTTAATGCCCTTTTCCTTACAATTTTTAACTTCTGTTTTGCTTACTCCTGACTTTGCAGAATTATATAGTTTAAGCTAAACATCCTTGACAACTGAGTTGCCAATTAAGGTTAAATGTATTACACTAACATAAGTTGAATGAGCCACAAGAAGTACTTTATCTAGGCTGAGGAACGGCCAACTTTGAATGACAAAATGGCACTTTCTAAGCTTAGACCTGGGTTTTACTGGGGGTGTTGGGCATTCTTTCTTCAAATCGCAAGAGGAAAACAGTTTACAATTGAGCCTGCACTTGGGGCCTGTTTATTGCCTATAATTATTCTTTCTCTTCAAGATTACAGTTGAGCATATTTTACATCCTCCTCCTTTTCCTTTTCGTTCTTATCAAGAATTATTTACTGAGCAGCTATTATGGCCAACACACTAAGCCAAATTTTGAAATATCCAAAGATGTAAGACAGAATCTCTGCCCTCTGTATTTGCTTGGACAGTTTAGTTATATAGAGGGGATGGAAGAGCCTTATAGAAGGTCGTTTTTGGTGATGAATGCCAGATAAGTTTCTGTATAAAATATCCTGTATCGACAGTTTGGTAAAAGTAGAAACTGAGCCTTTTGGTCTCCTCCATTAACAGTAGGTGAAAACATTTTACTTGCCTTCAATTTTCTCAGATCACAGCAGGTGCTGCTGCCTGATCTACCTTTTCTATGGGCAGTAAAAGTCTAAGGTGTCATTTGGGATTTAAGAGTCATGCTCCATTTACACTAATGAGTGACTTATGGTTAAATCTTCATGGATCAGCCTGAACATCTCCCTGTAGGTATTGGTTCACATTTCATTTCAATGGGCATCACACCAGCCTGCACTAAAATTGCTTGCATCATTTAACCTGTAAGGTTGTCCAACAAACCCATAATTTATAGTTTGGAAAGTATTCAGCTTAGTCCAGCCTGTTACTGAAAATTTCCTGGTTTCCTGGTTATAGTTTCATGTTCAGGTCAAATACAATTATAAATTTCCAGGTCCTAATTGTTTCCTGTAGTACCTGGGTCAATATACTGTATATGTGGAATAGTATGACTTTTAAATGACTGTGCTAACAATAATGGAAGGATATAAATTTACTTCTAAAAGCTAGAGGTTTAAGCTAAACATCCTTGACAACTGAGTTGCCAAACTATATATATGTAAGAAACTATACATAGTTGATTTTGTAATGATTTATAAAATAACCTTCAAATTCACAGGCATGTGGGTGAGCAATTTTTAAAATGCCTTAATGAACAACATAAGAGACCCCAAAAATCCTGCTTCTATTTCCCACATAAGTCTGAATAGTGCTTATATTAATTGTATTTACCTTGATTGCAAATTTAATGTCAGGACACATTGTTTGGATGTATGATTCAAGGTCAATAAGAAGTTGTTTTGCTACATGATTTAGTCATGAGCCACAGCTTGAGGCATCACCCTCCTACCACTAATGAGTTGCCTCCAGGTTTTCCTCTATAACCACAAGATTCTGAACCTTTGAACTGCTCCAGGGGTGGGGGTGTCTTTGTGCCTGTGTGTTTGCTCTTTCATTTGGGGAACTGGTCATCTACCACCTTTTCCTAACAAATCAAGTGAGTCCCTGTTGCAGTCTGGCTGTTAGATTGGGAGCCATTAATAATTGGCAATTTGTAGCTGTCATAATGATGCTGGGGATTTTCCAGATGGCTTTTCCCTTTCTCTTGAGAAGGACTAAGACTTGTGCTTATTCCCTTTGATGGGGTTTTAATCAACAGACATTGGTCATGACCCTTGACTCACAGTAGAAACAGGAGTCACATGCTTGCCAGAGCTTTGCTTTTCTGATGAAGGAACAAGGCTACAGGAGGGCAGGTATAGGGTGTTTTAGGATAAAGATGGTGGAAATATTGGAGTGAGTGGGATTGTGAATTTAAAAAACAATTGGCCAATGGGTATGGTTAGTAGGTACAAAAATATATTTAGAAAGAATAAGACCTACTATTTGGTAGCACAACAGGGCAACTATAGTCAATACAAAGTTAATTTTACAGTTTTAAATAACTAAAAGAGTGTAATTGAATTGTTTGTAACACTGAGGATAAATGCTTAAGGGGATGGATACCCCATTCTCCATGATGTGATTATTATACATTGCATGCCTGTATCAGAACATCTCATGTACCCCATAAATATATACACATACTATGTACCAACAGAAATAAAAAATAAAAAATTGCCCAATTAAACTCTAACTAAGTCAATTTTAAAGGGAATAGAAGCAGGAAGTTGAGAGCATTATGTCTCCTTTGGGCCTGCGTCGGTGCAAATCTTGGGTAGGCACTTAAGTTTAAATTAGAAACAATATGGTAGTTTCTACTATTATTTTTATAGCAAATAATTTTCTCACATCTAACTTTGTTCACTTTCTTGTCCCTCCACATCGCTCACTCAATCTTAAGAAAAAAGAGAAGAAAAATGTGTTGTTTATAAAGTTTTACATTTTAATGTTCCCGGAGGAACATTCTGCTTCAGCATGGGGACAGTGGTGGTTGCAAAGTCACTTTCCTGTGGAGCTGATGAATGTCCCAGCATCAAGCTGCTTTCCGCCTTACAGTCGATGTGCACAGTCTTCCCTTGGTCTAAACTCCTGTTCCTAGGCTTTCCTTTAGGACTCTGCTTAGATGTTACCTCCTTACCTGCTTTCCTTGACCTGCTCTGTCTATACCAGCTCCTCCCCTCCCTGCCCGTGACACCCTCAGCCTCCTGACTCTGCTCCATTCTCCTTCATGGCACTCATCCCTCCCCTGTAACTGCGCATTGTCTGCCTCTCCCACCAGAAAGGAAGCTCCATGAGGACAGGCACTGTGTCTCTTACTGTTATACCCCCAGGTACTGGTACCTTATAGAGATTGAAAAACCATAAATTGGATGAGTGTATTCATGTTCCACCTTAGGCTCAGAATGTAGAACCTGAGCCTCTAGAGCATGCAGCTCTCCTCTGCTTGTTGCATTATCATGGATCCTCTATTCCCCAATGTGCAGTTTCCCACATTTTAACATTTCTAAAATCAGGGTACACATTAAAAACACACATTTAATGTGGTAGTGGTTCCCACCCCTCAACTGATACACAATTAAATGTGTCTTAGAATCAAGAACATCATGGTAGACAGAAAAATGATGGCTTCCCCCAAGATATTCATGTCCTAATCCCTGAAGCCCGTAAATATGTCACCTTACATGTCAAAAGGGACTTTGCAGATGTGATTAAATTAAAGATCTTCAGATAGTGAGCTTATCCTGGATTATTCTAGTTGGCCCATGTATTCACAAGAGTCTTTATAAGAAGGAGGTAGGAAGGTCAGAGTCAGAGAAGATATGATTATTGAAGCATAATTTGAAGTGATATGGGTCCACAAGCAAAGGAATGCAGGCCTCTAGAAACCAGAAATGGCAAGGAAAGGAATTCTCTCTCCCTTAGAATCTGCATAAGGAACACAGCCCTGCTGACCCATTTTAGATTTATTTTTGACCTCCAGAGTGATCAGATCACAAATTTGTAGTGTTTTAAGTTTGTAGAAATTTGTAACAGCAGCAATAGGAAACGAATACAGACATGCTATTACAAGCAATAGCATATATTGCATTCTGGAAATTTTAATGTCCGGTTTTATAATCTTCTTGCACATTGACAAGTTATGTTATTGCTTTTATCTCTCTGATAACAAAATGTCATTGATATTTTAGGATCTAGACAGGGTATAATTGTGGAATCTTTGATGCCATTTTGCAGATGCTGAAAATGCCCCATTCATATCCTTTTGACCTACATCAGAGGTCGCCTGTACTTAGTTCCTACAATAGAGTGAACAATCATCCCAGAAGAATCAATGCCTGGGACTTATGAGTTCTCAGGATGCAGCACTTTCCATACTAAAATCATGAAATTCCTGGGCAAACAGAGATGGGTTGTTCACCCTACTTGTACATGGGGTGGCTACCTGCATATGATGAGGATGCTCTTTGGCTATAGGCCCCTCCTCTTCAGATATACACGGTGGGAGTTAACACTGCAGAAACATTTCTCAAACAATGAAGAGTGAGAGTTGGTGGATATGTATCCAGCTTCCCTGATTCCCAGTGGGAACATTCTGAGGCATGTTTCATGTAATCTTCCAGACTGAACCCGGTTGCCCACAGCACTCATCAATGACCCTCTTATTGGCTCACCTTCCTTCCTTGTCTTACTTCAACACTCACCATGCTTCCTGGATTACTTACCAAGTAAAGTATTTGCACTCTGTCCTTGTCTCATAGTCTATTTTCAGATGAACTCAAACTAGGACATCACCCTAGCCTCAAGAGTCTTACATAATGAGTGGAAAACCCTTAACATAAGCCCACATATATGAACCCTGTTTTCCCCTTGAACTTCCCTCCTGCTATCCTTTCTCTTGCTCACCAGCATCAACTGCACCAGCCATGACTCAGAAGCTACTCTGTTCCCCATTTCTTCCTTAACATAGGCATTTTCACTTGTTGCCTAAATGTTCCTGTCATGGTCATCCTTTAGGTCCTTGCTCGAATGTCACTTCCTCATAGACTCTTCTTCTCGTCCTCCAGACTATGAATGACTTTCCATGATCCTCCTGTGCTTTCTTTCATGGTACGTGCACCAAATGACATGAATCAATTATAAGGATGATTATCTGTTTATATATGGGTCTTGCAAAGGACCCGAACACACTGGTATCACATGGCATGAGTATAAAGTAAGGTTTATTGGAAAAGCACAGGCAAAAGGGTCATCGTGGTGCGTGTGTTCTTGTGCTCTGTCTTCTGGCCAACTAGCTGAGATGCAAGCTGGGCTAGGCACACCTGGACATATTGTGGGAAGTGCTCCAGGAGAGGGACCTTGCTGTGTACCATTGTACAAATTTATAAGGAAACTGGAAGAGGCAGGGACATCTAGTCAATACGCGATAGTAGAAGCTTCCTGGACAGAGAGTTGATGGCCTTATTAGATCAGCATTTAGCCAGGAGATGTATCATTCCAATTTTTTTTTTTTTTTTGTGAGGTGGAGTCTCACTCCATTGCCCAGGCTGGAGTACAGTGGCATGGATCTTGGCTCACTGCAACCTCTATCTCCTGGTTTCAAGCGATTCTCTTGTCTCAGCCTCCCGAGTAGCTGGGACTGCAGGTGTGCACCACCACGCCTGGCTAACTTTTTGTATTTTTAGTAGAGATGAGGTTTCACCATATTGGCCAGGCCAGTCTCAAACTCCTGACCTCATGATCTGCCCGCCTCAGCCTCTCAAAGTGCTGGGATTACAGGTGTGAGCCACCATGCCTGGCCCATCCCAATTTTTCATGGAAAATTCCATTAGTTAGAAAAATTTGAGTTTGTACTTCCAGCATATGTATATTTATTTATAAGTTTATACAAGCACCACTGTCAAGCTAAATGTCAAATTGCAGAGAAGCTGAATTTCTTCTTGAAGATAATAATATACAAAAAATAAATAAAAATAAATAGAAGTTGAACAATATCTTTCCATATGGTAATAGATCACATTCCACACTTTGAAGATTATTGCCCTTGAGCAGTTCTTTCATGAGCAGACAAATCACCTGGGGAGCTTGTGGTTTGTGAAGTGGACTTTCAGTAGTCAGGCTTTAAAGCATCTTGCTTTCCAAGTATTTATAAGCCACTGACATTTAGATGCTCAGGTTAGACAGGGTGAGATGGTCTTTTCTGTTATTTTGGAATAATTGTCTTCTGTCTCATGCCCTGATCTTACCAGGCAGAATCAGTGCCATGTGTGGAAACTTCACTGTGTTGCCCACTGGAAAATACACAAAGCGAAGAGCAACTGGGCAGGGTGAAAGTTTGTTGACTCTTTATTTCTCCTGGCCTTTGAAATCTAATTATCTATTTTTATTCCTCTGAAGAGACTGCAAAAACACATGGAACCCCACAAACAGGCTCTACACTGGGTGCTCTTCCTGAGCCATTTCATTTCATATCTTGCTATAATGGCAGAAACCAGCCTGAATATAAAGAGATGCTGTGTGTGTGTGTGTGTGTGTGTGTGTGTGTGTGTGTGTGTGTGTGTGTGTGTGTGTGTGTGTGTGTGTGTGTGTGTGTGTATAAGGCTTGGTCTTCCCTTCTAACCCTCTATTTGACCTGCTGTGAGGGATAGGGCAAACCACTCAAGCTCCCTGTGCTCTGGGATGCGGGGAGGATTTCCCAGTCAGTGACAGAGTCTGAGTGATTTGTAGGCATTTGTGTGCTCATTGTCTTGCCCTCTAGGCATCTGCAGTGTTGTATCAGGAGGGCAAGAGGGTTCCAAATAGATTTAATATTCCTTGTATGAGCTTCAACCATCTGCCTGCCAGCTCACAGTGTGAGCATAATATATATTTCCAGAATCAAACACAAAGAGCTTATTTTTTCCCTTTCTTTTCATTTTTTTTCCAAAGCCTTTTAATTTAGATCATTTGTGTTTTCTTTGTCTTTTGGAATAGGTTACTAGGGTCACCCTTTCTGCAATTATATTTACTCTCATTTTGTTTTCCGATGCCCCTGGCATATTTAAATTAATGGTTTCCCCTTTCCTAATCTCCATCTAGCCCCTACAGAGTGTATCCCTGAAATAAACATCTATACAATCTTGTGATGGAGTCTATGAGGTGATTGGAATTAAATGACAGGTTTTCCCAGTGGGTGCAGATTAGACCATGGATACCTGAAAATTATTCCCAGGCTAAATCTGAGTGCTGTTTTCCTAAGGGATGAAACTTTGGCTTTTCTTCCTCCTTCTAGAGAAATGTTGTGACTGTTGATGGGCCTATTCTAGTAGCTGTAGCTCATTGTACAACCAGAGTTATTTGGGTATTGGGTCTTTGAGCTAAAATCCCTTTCTCATTTTTTAAAAGGTAATTGACATAAGGGATCTTGAGCTCTTAAAGAGGGGAATATAAGCTGAGTCAATCAAATGGAGTTTTTATCTTAAAATCTCACTTAGGTTAGAAAAATTTGGTAGCAGAATTTGGAAAACTCTTTAATTTACATGAAAGTTGGGTGGGGATATCACTGTTACTCTCCTAGCATTATTCAGCAAGCAAGTGTGGGCAGGGGTGACAACAGTGAAGTAAACTTAGAATACTTTCTTGTGAAGGCTTAAGGGCATAGGGATCAAAATTCTTCAGGTCTGCTCGTTTTTATCCTGTCAGCAAAATTGGCATTGTTTTGCATTAGACAGTGCATAATTAAAACTGCTTCCTCTTTAAACTCATTCCATATTTCCCTCTCACTCTATGGTGAGGCTGAGAGAGCCCGATCCCTTGCTGCTCTTCTCGTCTAAGGATGATGGGATGCCAGGTGAGGATATGGGTATGGAGGACTGCCTGGATGCCTAGTCAGGCTCCATGTCTTCCCAGCTCTGTGACCCTGGGAAGGTAGTCAGCATGTCATGCTGTATTTTCCTCAGTTGTAAAGTAGGGATTATGAAGGTATCACCCAAAGGAGTTGATGACATGATCAAATGTAATAACTGCATAATAATATATGTAGAGGGCTTAGCACAGTGCCTCCCACATAGTAACATGCTGGCTATTGTTACTGTTATTATAATGCTACAGAAATGAAGCATGGGGAAAAATGGACCTGTTGATTCCAGATCATGACTTGTTCTGTTTGGCTCTGGAAGATGACTGAAACACACCTCTGCCCATGGAGAATTGAGAGGTGCTGAAGAATGAGAAAATAGAAACAGTATAAAAGAAAAAGCTTTGGTTTAAATATGTGGCTGCTATAGAACTCCTGGAGGTAAGTGGTTCGGTGGGAACTGTCTCTCCTTTTCAGGCTGGTGCAGGAATATCCTTGCTCACTCCCCAATGCCCTCAGGTGTTTAGATTTGGTCTGACTCCAGTCATTTTTGACCTATATTTGTTGTGAGACTGATAGAGCCCTCTATCAATGGTGACAAGGGGGTGACCTTGTCTAGAACTCTTTAATCTCACCGAGTATCAAATACAGAGCAGATCTGGACCTCTGCGGATAGGGAGAACTGAGCCAAAGTTTAGGGGATGGGGTGGATCTGATCTGGCCAGAGCCAAGAGTCTGTGCATTTACTTGTCCCAGTTTTCTCTCATGTGGACTGTTAGGATGGTGGGCCAGTCCAAGAAGGGGTGGAAGCAATGAAATGCAAATAAAATTGGTATTTGCCTCACGTCCCTTCTGGGTGATTTTTTTGATCTTTAGGTTTCCCATAGAGGACCCAGGCTAGCTCACTGTTCAGCACTATACCTGCTGCGGCTCTGCTTTACAGCAGCTGGCTCCCTCTCTCTGCTCCATTGCCTGTGACCTTTATGCTCTTTGATCTCTGCAGCCACCATTGCTCACTCGGAAGTGCAGACTCCTGGCTCTGATGCTTCCTTACCTGCTATCTAGCTATGATCCTACTCACTGCTGCCTATTGGTGCATTTGGCTCCAAGGGCTCCAGATTGATGCTTTACTTCCTGCCCAAGTGAACATTGGCTCTCCACTCTTGAGCTGTGGTTCCTAAGGGCGTGGCATAGCCTTGATGCCACTGTGGGTTTTGTTGTTGTCACATAGTACCAGTCTCTTCATTGTCATTAGCATTGGCCCAGGCACTCCCACCATCACTGTGGTGAACCAGGCCCTTTGCCACAACACAATGACTTACATCAAGTCCCAAACTGATGAGAGGGGTGCTTTATTCTCTTAGTCTATTATCACATCAGTAATATTGTAAGTTTTCAATGTTCTCCAGTTTCTTTTGGCTCATTTTCTCCAGGCTGTGCCTCTCCTGTGAGTCATAATACAAGTTTCCTCCAGGGCTGGATTAGGAGGGAAGTGGCATCACACTGAATGACTTAACTCCTTAAACAGCCTAACCTCCTTTGGTGCTGACCATTAGCTGATTAGACTGACCTGCATCTTGGATCTTTCCCGTATTAGAGAATGTCTCCTTCCCATCCAGGACAGCCAGAGCAGGGGTGGAAAGGTTAGGTCTATCTGTTTGCTCATTAAAGAAGCTCTGGTCATCACTTTCAAGACATACTGCAAAGATTCTCCCAGGGAGTCCCATCATAGTGTTTCAAATAAGGAAACTTAGGTGGCTCACTCTGCCAGGACCTCAAATTGTTATATAAAAGGAGTAAGCTTGGCTGTGATGTGGGAGTGGTACCCTGAATCCATGATGCTGAGTTATTTTCCCTTCCTTCATTGGTCTTTCCCTTCCTTCTTTCCTCGTTTTTTTCACCTTGTTCAGAGAAAAGTTCATTTTTCAGTCAAAGTCTCAGTACAGCATGGTGCTGGGGCAATGACTCAATGGAAAGAGCATGTGCTATCTATCAGGAGATTTAGAATCTGGCCCCAGCTCTACCAATATAGTAGCTGTGTAAACTTGGTCAAAAAACTTAACTTCTCTATGCCTCTGATTCTTCAACTGTAAACTGGGATATGAGACAGACAGACAGAGAGAGAGAGAGAGAATGAATGAATGTGTATGTAGTGGGCATTGGATGAAATGATCTTAAAAACACTCTCTTTTTAATGGATATTGGCTTCTAGCAACTAGTGATAGAAAAGGCCTGGTATACATAGGCTTTGCTACCCACATTCTTAGGCAGAATGGGGGCCCAGACAGACACCACATGCTTGCTTACTGTACCAAGAAAGAAATGAAGCAAACATTAAATTTAAATCAATAGCATTACTTGAACACAGAAGACAAAACTGTTTTCCCCCAAATTGTTTTGATTGCTGTCAGTAGCTGCTATTTGGTATGAAATCCATTCAGATCATCAAAAACCAGAGCAACATACAGTGCATGAAAAGCTGTTGTAATTGGGACCATTGTAACTCTATATGGTGTGTGATCTTAGCTGGGAGGAGGGAGAGTTGTAGGATAACTTGTAATCTAATTTTCTTTGTTGTAAAATAGAATGTTACCATTGTATTTCTGTGGAATAATAATTATAACATCTCACACAAATAGAGTGCCTTTCTCAGGAGGTGCTTAAAGAGCTCAACAGACATTCATTCAACCTTGTAAACATAGTAAAACCTGGCTTGCTTGCATTTCTCTCAACTGAAAATTCCTATTAACCAGCATCTTTCCTCATCCATCCTACTGGGATAAATGATTTTTATACTGGTGAACCTGACACCCTGAGACACACTGAGGTGTCTTCTGAATCATCAAATAATTATGAAACCTTTGGTAGACCTTCAATGTTAATTGCAATTTATGACAGCCTAATTTTTTGAAAAGTGGTAATTCATATGTTGCAGAGATGATAATTAGTCAGAATAGTTGGTTAATCAAACTGCTCTATTTCCTGACCATACTGACGTACTGAGTTTACAATAACTAACATGGGATCTCCCTCTAAGACCCACAAAGGAAGCCGGGTAAATGAAAGTAGTGTTCTTTATTACTTGGCAGGCATAAATTACCCAGAATTAATCATTCTGGGCAAATGACAATTTCCAAAGGTTGATTCTTCAACTTCTACATTCTCTTGTAAACTAAATGAGAAGAGAAAATCAGTATGTTTTAAACATAGATTTCACTTGCCTCTTAAGACTTTCCCATTTCTAGTTATTAAGGCTATTGTTGATAACTATTGGCTCTTAGCAGCAACGGTGAGTGTCTTTAAAATCAAATTTTGGATGATGTTTTGTAGAACCTTTTCACAAGCACCAGAGATTTCTTCAAGAGAGTGTCAGTGCAGTAGATTTAGTTGTGTTAATTGGTCCATCCTAAATGTTTTATTAAAGTGATAAGATCTTAAATCAATTAAGATTAATATGCTGACTAAAAAAAGTCTAAGTTTCTAATTATGGGATTGTAAAAAAGTATTTAAATTGGTATTACACTCAAGTTCACTGCAGAGAATCTAGAAAATTAAGGAATATATAAAGAAGAAAATAAAAATAATCCATAATTTCATCACTTACAGAGAACTATTATTGCCTTTTGGTGTATTTCCTTCCATTTTGGCCCTAATGTATACATATACATGTAAGTATTTTATAAATTTAGAATATGCTACATATACTGTATGCTGCCCCCTACTAACATTACCTACAGGCATTTTCTATGTCATTAATTATTCTTTTAAAACATACTAGGTTTTGATTATATGTACCATAGTATATTAAGTCACTCTCCTGTTGTTTTTATGGTTTACAAATTTTAGCTTTATCATGCTGTAACAAGTATCCCTGTTCATTTGTTTGTCCATCTGTTTGTCCATGTATTTAATCAATTTTTATTGAGTATTGTGTGCCAGGCTTTGGGCCATGAGCTGAGGATATATCATTAATCATCACCCTAGTCAGAGTTAACATATTACTATTATGTAGTATGGACCAGGTCCTTTATTAGTATTCATATAATTATTATATGAATCATTCTAATAAGTGAGTATAATAGTATTACCTAATTAAGTTCTTATGAGGTATTACTATCCTTGTTTTCCAGATGAGGAAATGGAAGCTTAGCGAATTGAAGTGACTTGCCCAAGATCACTCAACTGGCAATTGGCAGAGCCAGAATTCAAGCCTAGGCAGCCTGAGTTCAGTCCTAGTCTTTTAACCATGGTGGTTACTGTGTCAGTAGAAAAGACACTCACTTGCCCTTATAGACATGAAACAATTTTAAATGCAAAAATCTTTGAGTGATTCTCTGATTATTTTCTTAGGATAAATTCTAGAAATGGAAATACTGGGTGAAAGAGTATGAACAACGCTTCTAGTAAATGATACTGCAGTCACAGTCCTAAGTGGGGAAAGACCATAGATGATAACATTATTTTTTGGTTTGCTTTCCTTTCTTTTCTTTTTTGTCCTGGGTCTCTGTCCTTGCTCTACCAATGACAGGAAGAAATAGGCATGGTAGTGATTCAGGCCTGGGCATGCCCTGGAGAAAGTCTGGGCAATGCTCTTGCTGTTCAGGCAGGGTCAGTGGGTTGCTGCCTTTCAGACATGTTTATTTCCTCTACAAGATGCAAGACATCACAGAGGAGAGGGCACGGGGAGAAAGAAGCCATCAAAGGAATGAGTCTAGATTGCAAGTAATGTATAGCCTCTTAAGATGAATGTCACCACAAGAAAATGCATCTGTTCAGTAAAAATCACCAGGTTCAGTTAAATATATATATTTTATATATACATATTTAATAGCTGCTCCTTGCAGAGCAGGGCTAACTCCTAGGCAGTGTGCCCAGAGTCAGCCTAAAGACTTAAAAAAAATTCAATTAGTATTTAGTACAGTCTCCCTTGTGCCTAAACCATAGATTATTCATATACGGCAAGTGACTACCTGTAAATATTCCCTGTGCTCCTCATTATTGCACACCCCTTCTCACGTCCCTCTTTCTCAAATGAACATCATCCGTCCTTTGCCCTATCTCCTAGTGCTCAGCACAGACTTGATTGATGGCTGTTCTAGGTTTGATTCCTGGCTCTGCCATTAACCCTCTGTGTGATCTTGGATTGATTCTCAGTTTCTCCCCTTTAAAATAATAGAGTTGTAGTGTCAGTCAAATGAAATGCCATGTGTAGACAAAATAGCTAATCTTTACTGAGTTCTTATTATCGGTACCACAAAATAAAATACTGTTCTAAATGTTTTAAATACACATCTTTACTTACTCCTCAAAATAATCATGCGGTAAGCAGGAGTCTACGTAGCTCTTATGATCTTCACCCTGGAATTACTTCTGTGATTATAGTACATGGCAAAAGCAACTTTTAAGATGTAACTAAGGTGACTAATCAGCTGACCTTAGAATAGAAAGATTATCCAGGTGGGCCCAATGTAATCATATGAGACCTTTAAATGGTAAACATTTTCTCTGGCGGTTGGCAAAAGAGGAAGTCAGATTTGAAGCATCAGAAGGATTCAATGCAGTTTCTCCTTGAAGATGAAGGAGGCCGCATAAGGAGTCCAGGAAGCCTCTAGAAGCAGAGAGTGGCTTCTGGCTGACAGTCAGCAAGAAAACAAGGACCTCAGACTTACAGCTGCAAGGAGCTAGATTCTCCCAACAACCTGAAAGAGTTTGGAAGTGGCTTCTTCCCAGAAACTCTAGGTAAGAGGCCAACCTGGTTGGTTTTAGCCTTGTGAGACTCTAGGCACAGAACCCACATGAACCTACCAGACTTCTAATCTACAGAACTATGAGACAATAAATGGGCATTGTTCGAAGCTGCTAAATTGTGGTAATTTGTTATGATAGCAATAGAAAACTAATATATACCATATGTGGTAGGTACCTTTATTATTAAACCCATTTTGCAGATGAGAAAACTGAAGTACAGAGAAGCAAAGTCACTTTTCTAAGTTTGACATTATGTCTTAGGCAATTTTGTGCTGCTATAACAGAATACCACAGACTGAGTAATTTATAAAAACAGACATTTATTTCTTACATTTCTAGAAGCTGGGAAGTCCAAGATCAAGGCTGGCATCTAATGAAGACTGCTGTCTGCTTCCAAGATGGTGCCTTGAATGCTATATCCTCTGGAGGAGAAAAATGCTGCTGCGTCCTTACATGGCAGAAGACAGGACAAGAGGGGTGAACTCCCTTCATCAAGCCATTTTATAAGGGCACCAATCTCATTCATGAGGGTAGAGCCCCCATAAATCAATCACTTCCCAAAGGCCACACCTCCAATACTGTTGCATTGGGGATTACATTTCAACATGAAATTTGGAGGGGATGAAAATGTTCAATTCATAGCAGTATCAGAAACGGGATTTAAATGGAGGTAGTCTGCCCCCAGAGCCCATGTTCACCCTAGTGACATGGTGACTGAGACATTCATAGGTACTCGTTACATATTAGTTCTCTTTCCTTTTTAGTATAGCCCGGGAGTACCTTGCTGCCACATTTCTTGATTTCGCTGCTGGGGGTTAGCTGGTGGTGTGGCAGGGTTCTGGAAAACACAGAATAAAAATAACATACTTGGAGCATTAGTTTTAGTCATGGGGGTAGGTCTTTTTGTTTTATAACGAACCTGAATATTTCATAGGTTAGAATGCAGAAGATAAAACCAGATAGAAAAAGTTTGAGAAGCACCGAGATGATGTATTCAAATGAATTTAGTTTAACATCTTTCCTTCCTCTTTTATCCCTTAAATTCACAGTGAACTTGTTGCACCAGCTAGAATTCTGGAATGGCAATTAAGGAAATTGGGACCTAGCTATTCATCACCATCTATCTTCTATTCATCCCATCCAACGAGTATTTACAGGGTGTCTACTCCATGTCCTGGGTGTCACTGATACAGTATGACTTGAAGTAATGAAAACTTTTCCAGTTCTGTTTCCTTGCGTATCAAATCAGGTGATTTGACACAACTTTCTCTAGGGTAGTGTCTGTCACCAAATCTAGTGTTTTCCCAGTCCTTGAAAGTTTATGTCAGCATTTTTTTTTTTACATAGTAGGGCCATGTTTCTCAAAGTAGAGCCTGGATACCATCTACATAGGAATCTCCTGAGATGGTCCAGGACCAGAATCAGAATCACTGATTCAGAAACATGGGTTGGGGGCCCAGGACCTCTCATTTTAAACAAGCTCTATAGGTCAGGTCATTCTTCTGCACGTTAAAGCTTGAGATGTACAGCTATGGGGGTGCAGAATAAATACACAATATAGGCCTGGTCCTAAAAGTCTTTTTTAATGAAAAGACATTAGCTGGGTGTGGTGTCGGGCGCCTGTAATCCCACCTACTCGGGAGGCTGAGGCAGGAGAATCGCTTGAACCCGGGAGGCGGAGGTTGCAGTGAGCCGAGATCGCACCACTGCACTCCAGCCCGGGCAACAGTACGAGACTCCGTCTCAAAAAAAAAAAAAAAAAAAAAAAAAAAAGGAAGAAGAAGAAGAAAAACAGGGCCATCAGAAGAAAAACAGGCCATACCTGTTTCAGCCTCCATGCCGGTCCTTGGCTCTCCGGCCGGAGCCAAGGACAGGAAGGGAGCTGTGATCATGGAGCGTATCCGGCCCAGGCCCTAGCGCCTACAGTCACCTTTCCTCTTTTGGGGCTTACCTGGGTCTGCCCCATTCACTCGTTTGGGATAATGTGAGAACAGGAGGGGGAGTTCCTCCTCCGAGGCTTAGGGAGCCTTTTCCCTTTCCCAAACGAAGGGTGGGGCGGCGCCGGCCGGTGCAGGAGCTCCTGCCGGCCGCTGGCATCTGGCAGCAGCGACTCTCCCGGGTCAGTCAGCAGAGCGAGGCGACCGCTTTTCCACCTCCGTGAGTGCTGCCGAGGGGAAAACTGGAGAAGTGGGTCAGCCCGGCGGCTCCCATCCACGGACCCTCCCCCGCCCCGGCCGCCCGCTCTCCCGCGGAGCTTAAGGCGTCTGCTCCCGCCCGGCGGTGTTGCCCGAGTAGCCCTGCCCAGGGGTGGGTCGGGCCGGTGTCTGCGCCAAGGCGCTGCGCCCGCCAGCCGCCCTTGCTCACGCGCGGAGCCCATCCTGCGGCGCCGTTGGCCCTCCCGCCACCCCCTCGGCGGGGCCCTTCCCTTTACTATGGTAATAGTGACATTCAGCGGGAAAGGCTAGCGCGGCGACGGCGCCCCGGCTCCCGCACAGCGGAGGCTCGGGCCGCGGACGGGGCTGCGCGCACTCGCACCGCTGGACGCCGGGGGGCGGGCGGTCGCCGCGCTCTCCCCGCCCGGCCCGGCCCCTCCGCCGCAGCCGCCGGGCAGCCCCAGAGCTACGGCCCCGGCTGGCGGGCGGGCTGCGGGCAGGATCCTGGCGCTCGGGCTCTGGCAAGGGGAAAGGACAGAAACGGCGCATCGGGAGGGACCCTGCCTCACCGCTTGTATATGGCAAAGTTTCTCGCCGAGCTCCTGGGCTGCACGTTGCCGAGCAAGGGCGCCTCTCCCATGTTTGAGGTAAGTGGAGGGTGTGTCCCCTCAGGGACCCCTGGCGGGCCTGGGGGTCTCCGCAAGTTGACAGGTGTGCAGGCTCACCTGCCTGGTTTCCACCTGGCCATCGGTGGGACGGGGCAGGGGAGGAGGGCTAGGCGGAGACCTGGAGCTCTGGAGACGGGTTTCTCACTCCTGGACCTCAGTGAATCTTTTTTGGGGTTTTTCCCCCTCCCCAGTTGACAGGTGAACACGTTTTCTGCCAATCTGGCTGAGTTCTGCCAGTTGCTCTTTACCTGAAATGCCAGAGATGTCTAAAAATGAGCAGTATCCTGCAGTCCTCTTTGCTGCCTACTTTGTTTTTTTCTTTTAGTCAGAAAACAGCAGAAAAATCTTTCGGTCAAAAGGTTCCCGGCTTCTTACCTCCTCCAACTGCTCCCCTCCCCCAATCTCCAGCACAGGGCAAACTCCATTAAAGTTAACTTGTGTCTTCTGTGAATGAGATACACTGGGGATGAGGAGGGTTAAGAAGGGATTTGCCAAATCAGGTGAACAAATAGCAACTCCTAAAGCAGGTTCATCTAATTGCTCACACCTGCCTGCGGTGGCAATGCTGCTGCTGTGAGGCATCTCCGCATGGAGTCATTTAGGAGACGACTGGCTGGCTTTCCTATATTGACCACTCAGTAGGGAGAGTTTCATACTGTACAACCCTTCCCCGCCCTCCTTATCTCTACAGTAAGAACAGAGAATGTCCTTTGTCTGTCTACCCTGCGCTCCCTCAAGAGACTGCCTAACATCTGTCCTGACCGAGAGTGCTGAGGCGTTGGCCAGGTTAACCAGTGCTGCAGTCTGCGTTGCACTGCGCTCCTCTATCAGTCATGGTCACTGTAGCCTGATGACTTTCCCGGCCAGCCACTCCAGGAGCTGCCCCAGCCTTCCCTGTCTGCAGTTTCTTGACTGGCCAGAGAAACACAACTTGTCTCTTCTCTGGTGAATGCAGGAGTTTGTCCTTCAGCAAGGCACCTCTTCTGGTTCCAGAATCTTAATATGTTCTCTGGCTGCTGGTGAGTCTCTTCTCACCTTTGGCACCTGTAGCCGTTCTTACCTTCTGAGATTTTATGGTCACATACCTTAGATTTTGAAGCTCAGATTACCCAACCCATAACCTCTGCTGTGTGACAAAATGGCCTTTAAGCAGGGAGATCCCAATAGTAGGTGATAAGAGGAGCTGGGGAAACAAGAGTGGGGTGGGAGAAGCCAGGCTGAAAGGCCTGGGCAGTTGGTAGCCTGAAACCTACAAAATAATGAAGAACCTGGAAAGGTTAAGTTTTCCAGACCTGCAGTGAAAATTAGCTGTCACCTTTGGTATACAACATACTGCCCATTTGCTGCTCTGTGAAGTGTTATGTAGCATTTGGGGGTCACTCAGGAGACCTGAGATGCTCCCTTAAGTTGCTTTTCTCTTTGGCTTTCTCTTCACTTGTGTTTGGATTTTTGTTCTTAAATCACCAAATGTGCCAAGCGATTTTGGTTGTGTATACTGCCTCTTTTATCCTCCAGCCAATAGATGCCCCATCTTGATTTTTCAGAATGATTGGCTCCCAGTCATTCCAGAGAGGAGGCAGCCTATAAAAACTAGCCATAGACGTATTTAGACAATTACAAAAAATGAGTGGCTGCTTTGTGTTTGAAGAGTTCCCAGGAAAGGGAATTCCCTCAGTCCTTGGTCATGCCTCATGTCTTGCTCTGTGTTATTTTCCACCCATCTAGAGGTAAGAGCTACTTGCATCTGCCCACTCTGTCTTTGTACAAAGGATTGATTCAGTGTTGGCTGACTCGACCTAACACGTCCCACCGACGTATCATTCTTAATCAGTGTTCCTGGACAAACTAAGTAATCTTCCCTCTCCTACCTTTGGGGAAAAGGAGTGCCCAAAGATGAACTGAATTAAGAATGTGCTTTGAGGATGCTTGCTTCTCAGGCAATAGCCCCTTCAACACATTCTTGCTCAAAAATGAAGAGGCAGTCGTTTGGGAAGGAGGGAAGGAGAAATGTGTAAGAAAGTTATTCTTAAACCTTTCTAAATATTCATTTCCAAAAGTGAAAGTGCTAGGACACTTGAGAAAAATTTAGGCAGCTTTTTATTTTCACCAAATGCTCCAATTCTAACTTTGGTTACCTTTAATTTCAGACAGATCAGGAGAAGAGATGGATGTTTTTCTAATGAATGGCCTTTTGTTTCATTTTGGTTAGAATGTGGACAATAATGTAGTTTCTTCCCACTCAGGCCACTTTGGTTTGCACAGAGAATATTCTCCCTGAGAACTGAATCTGGGACCTCTTGTGTGTTTGCGGTTGTCTGACAAGAGGGAGTGAGTGACAGGGTATAAAGAACACAGGGCCAAAAAAGTCACTGTCGTTGAAAAACAGCTCCAGTGTGTGCCCTGCTGCACCATCTTCACTAGGGACAGAGTGTGTACACTGGAAACACAGAGTGTCTTAATGATCATTTTGTTACCCTCTTGCCTTGTTTCTTGTTAGTAAAGTATTTAAGTTTGCACACCAAGTTGTTGAGAACAATTAAATTTCTAGAAAAAAGCAAAGGATCTTAAATTTGCCCCAGGGCCATGGCAGTGTCCTGAGCAGTGGGCTGGATATTTGGAATAATGATTGTGCCACACCAAGGCAGAGCACCTAGAGAAAGAGTGGGCTTGCTGTGTATTCTGATGTCTAGAGACGTAGGACAGAAGCATGCAGGCAGGTGGTTTCAGACCTAGCAGTTCCCTGTGTGCTTGAATGGATGGATAGACGTCTGGCCCTGGCATACACTCCTCCCTCATGGAGCTCTGAAATATTATGAACCTGCCTCCCACCTCCAGCCCCAGTCTTTCTTTTCATGGTGCCTTAGTAGCTTTTGGCATGGCAGTCGGTGATGGAGTTTGAGTTCCGGGACAGGAAGTGGTGGGAAAATAATATAGTCAGAGGCTGTTGCTTTTTCATCTTTTGTGCCTCTCTTCCCCCAATCCACAAATCTGCATTTTTAAATCCCTGTCATTCTTCATCATCTTACCTGGTGGTACACCTTTAAGAAGACAAATTCATTGGGCTGAACATGTAGAAAAGGGATGTTCAATTCTATGCCACCATTCACGGATGTGGTCTCCAGAATTGACAAACCTCATGTATACTGTATGTGTTTTCGCGTGGTTTTCTATCTCCACTTGTACCACTGCCTAACTGTGACAATACATGATAATTATCCGATATTGCCTACTCTAGGCCAGGCATTGTTCTGAAGGCATACTATACATAATCGCAGCTATCCTTCACATAGTCTTATGATATAGGTGTTAACAACTATGTGTTACAGATGAGAAGATTAGGGTTTAGAGAGCTTAAGTGGTTTGCTTAAGATCATTCTAGTAATGTATGCTAGAGAGAGGATGCAAACACAAGTCTGTTTTATCTCAAAGTTCACTTAACCTTCTCCAACGATAGTTACTTGGTATTCTGGAGTTTGTTTTGTTTTGCTTTTTGTTTCACCTTTTTTCCTACCTTTTGTTTTTTAGCTTCGTTCTTAGATATATTCTTTTTGGAAGAAGGAAAGATAATCCCCCATTCTCTCACTGCCCTCACTATGTTACCATTGGGATGTGTATTAGTCAGTTTTCACACTGCTATAAAGAAATTAATTACCCAAGACCGGGTAATTAATTAAAAAAAAGGGTTTAATTGACTCACAATTCTGCATGGTTTGGGAGGCCTCAGGAAACTTACAATCATGGCAGAAGGTGAAGGGGAAGCAGGCGCCTTCTTCAAAAGGCAGCAGGAAAGAGAGAGACGGGGGAAGAGCCCCTTATAAAACTATCAGATCTTGTGAGAACTCACTATCGTGAGAACAGCATTGGTGAAACCACCCCCATGATCCAATCACCTCCCACCAGGAACCTCCCTCAACATGTGGAGATTACCATTCGAGATGAGATTTGAGTGGGACACAGAGCCAAATATATCAGGATGGGATAAATGTCTTATTCCCAGAGATATTTAATCAAAGGCTGATCGAACTCGAAGTTGTTAAGGGCAGATTCAAGTACAATTGCCATGACCATTTACAGATAGCTTCTACTTATTGAGCATTTTTCTGTGTATCAGCTTGTTTTATCACCCCAATAATGCTGTGAGGTAAGTGGTATTGTCATCCCTGTTTTGGAAATGAAGAAGCCAAGGCTCAGAGTGATTACATGAATTGTCCAACGTCACTCACCTACTAAGTGTCTGAACTGTAAGGTAAATCCTGGATTCTGGTGCCACAGTGCTTTTCCAGCCATCTGTATTGACTTACCTAGTTTTGTAGCCTCTGATTTTTCGTCTCATCCCCTCTATCTTTTGTACTATTACCAAAATCATCTTTCTAAAAGCTGAACTCAACATGGTGTCCATTTACTTCCCACAAATACTTAACAAAAATTTTTTTTTAAGTCTGACATGGTGGCTCATGCCTGCAATTCTAGTATTTTGGGAGGACAAGGCAGGAAGAGCGCTTGAGGCCAGAAGTTTGAGGCCAGCCTGGGCAATATAGTGAGACCTTGTCTCTACAAAAAAAAAAAAAAAAAAAAAAGCATAGTGGCATGTGCCTGTAGTCCTAGCTACTTGGGAGGCCAAGGCAGGAAGATCACTTGAGCCCAGGAGTTCCCGAGTTTGCAGTGAGCTATGATAGTGTCACTGTACTGTACTTCAGCCTGGTGATATAGTGAGACCCTGCCTTTAAAAAACCCAGTTTTCTTTTAGTTTTATTTATTTATGTTTTATGTTTTAGAGATGGGATCTAACTATGTTGTTCAGGCTGGACTCAACCCCCTGGACTCGAGGGTTCCTAAAGCCTCAGTCTTTAGAGTAGCTGGGACTACAGGTGTGCACCACCACACCAGCTGTTTACCCCAGTTCCATCAGTGGTTCACCATATATGCAGATTCAACAGGGCAGACTTCCTCCACAGTATGGTCACTGCCTGGTTAACTTACCTAATCTTTCCTTCCTACTACTGTATTTCTAATATTCCAGCAACTTTAATCCCATTTCTTGATTATGTTCTCTTACCTCCAAGCTGTTCCTGTGACCAGAATATTCTTCCCCTAATAGTCACCTATTGAAATGGTATCTTCCTTCGAGGTTCAGCTCAAATCTCACTTCCAGATCCACTCATCTTGAACAATATCCAGGCTCTACCAGAGGCCCACTGAATATTATGTGTGTGTGTGTTTTTTTCTGAGACCTTGGACAATTTCCTCTTTGAACTTCTCTATGCTCCATTTATGTCTTCAACAGGGATAACAGTAGTGCTTAATTCAGGGTGGTGAGTGTTAAACGAGTTAATGCCTGTAAAGCACTTAGAATAGTGATCAATACATGTTAATTTTTGAGACTGTTGCATGTGTCTATGTCCTCTTCAGTGTCAGGAACCATGTATTTCTTAATTCTCTAGTACTTGACATGTATTTTGCACATAGTTTTGCATCAAATAAATGTCTGATGGATCACATTGATTTTTCTAACCCTCAACATTCTTGATTTTCTTTGCCTTTACATTATTTATTGTTTATCTGAAATCCAGATTTAACTGGGTACCTTGTATTTTTATTTGCTAAATCTGGTGACCTCGTCTTACCTTCTTCCTCTTTCCTCCAGAACCCTGCTCCTAGAGTCCAATCCCACTTACCTGTGTAATCCTTGTTCCCATCCTTTTTTCTTTATAGCTGCTACTCTACCCGAGATCCTGTCCCAAGCCAAGAGAGCCACCAATAGGGAGTTGCAGCTGGGTCAACTGTCTGTCCCCACTGCCTCACTAGTATGGAAATGTGGGAGTGAGTAAGCTTCCTATTGCAGTGTCAGGGCTGTAACTAGCATTCTATTTATTCATGCTTAATGTGTTCACCAATTCATTCAGTCATTCATTTATTCAACAAATCTTAAATACTGTCTTGGTGCTAGGCACCCTATGAAAGCCTTGTTAAGAGACATTCAAACTGTTTTGACTGTGACTCATGGTAAGAAATATATGTTACATTGCAATCCTGGATGCATATAGCTATTTACACCTATAACAGTGAAATTAAGTTTTCAGAATAATACTTTTCCTTATGGCATGGGATATCCTCTGATCTTTGCAGTTTTATTCTTTCCTTTTCATTCTATTAAAAAATAAACTGGTAAATACCCACTAAATTGATTTCATGGGTTACGACCCACACTTTGAAAAGCACTGCTATATAGGATAATAAGATTCTATTTTTACAAAACAGTTTGTATTACCCCATTATCTCAGTATTATATTTATACATCATTACACTATACATTGGGAGATTCTTGTGGTCTATCTTGGGAAACCAGTTACCATGTAATAACATTATTTTTGGGGGGAGAAAATGTATTCAGAGTTTCAAACTACTAACTTGCCAAACAACATTTGATAAATATCCTGCCTCTAAATTAGGAGGCATTTGGGTAAAAGATTTGGCGTGTTACCCAAACATATTTTATTGCATGGTTTTTTATTTAAACAATGTGCCTGAATATCAATGATTTCTCTCTTAGCACCCACTAATGACAGACGTGCTCCACTGGTTGGATTGATTTCCAGGGCTATGTTTTATAAATCTTCCCATTTTTATATTTCAGTTAACTCCATCCCTTCTCTCCTTAAAATGGTTATATTTTCAAGCAGTTTTTTTTCTTTCTAATTTGCCTGTTAAAGACCTTAATTTTGCCCATTACAATTGAATAGCTGAGCTCCTTTGTCTATTTATGTGAATCTTATACACTCTCATCCACTTGGTTATTCCAATGGGCTTCAAGCATCTAGAGGATGAAACATGTGATCAGGCTGTTTTGAAAGCAAATAATTTGGACAAGTATGACTGTAGCTTCTCTGATTGGATGCTGGTGGGTGATCATAAGAGAGAAGTTTACTTGGAGAATAATAGCTCCTATTGCCACAGCTGGGCTTTCTGTGAGGGTCATTTGAATTTTAAGCTAATGGATACTGGGTTTGTCTTGTAAATTCACAATTCAGTTTGTTTGAGGGCCAATTGGATTGCTCTACCACATCTGAGCCAGTATATTCAGGGGCAACTCTACTTACCTTTTGTGTTAGCTGCTTTTAAACGCCATATGTGGTCCTAAATGCTTGCATTTCATTTATAAGAATATTTGGTCCCATTATGATTACATCTGTCTAATGGTTTCTTGCTGAGAAACTGTTACATGATTTTTTTTTTTCTCTTTGTATTTTGATAAGGAAAGGCTGGTGTTTCAAATCCGTCAAAGGGCCAGTGCTGGCAGCATGTCATAGGGAGCAGGGATAGGAGTTTAATTCTTTGATGTATTTCCCTTTGCTTAGTTCTTTTCAGTTTATAATGGTGTTCTTGTATATTATGAATTTCTTTACTTTGCACGTCTTTGGTAAAATACAGCAGGACCAGTAGTGACATTTACATTAGGAAAGTTCTACCTACCTAGAGTTGCCTATTGAGGTAGCCCATAAATAAAGTGGCCACTTTTATTTATCTGAATTTGTGATGAGTAGGAGCTGTGCTTTCTACCCTTCGAGATTCTTAAATGTAGTCTAGGCTTCATTCTTCAAATGCCTATAATATATTAAGAGTATCCTATGATCCTTTCAAGCCCCTACATTTTCAGACCAAAATGAAAGCCATATTTTCCTCCTGGCATCCACCTGAAGCCCACTTCTCCTTTCTAACTCCATTGTCGGCCAAAAGTGCCCATTTTCTTTTCACCTTGAGTAGCACTTTGGTGCCATCTTTGCTTTTTCTTCCTTTTCCTCTATGGACAATCTGTCAGTGACTCCTGCAGATTCTTTCCTGGATTTATACCTTTCTTTTTATCCATATCACTCTTCATGCACTGATCTGACAAACATTTATCGAATATCTGCTACGACTTAGGGGCAGTAGGGCCCGGAGAGGATTTCACAATAAGCAACTAATTGTTTTTCTTTCCTCAAGTCTCACTTCTCTCCACTCTTCCTGAATAAACTGCTGCTATACCACAATGCCTTTTCATTATCAATTTCCTATACAAGAGTCTACATGACTTTCTATTTCCAAAGGGTCAAGTCCCTAAATTCTGCCTAGATTATTTCTAATGTGTTCTAGTAAATGTCTCACCCTGCCTAGCCAACTTTATTCCTTGCCATTGATTTTCTTCAAGGATCCTCACATGTTCAAAAACAAATTCTTGCCTTTGTTTATGCTATTTGTCAATCCTCGAACAATGACCTATGTCCATTCTTTCTGCTCTTCCTAAATGAACCCTACCTAATCTTTAGGGCCATATCAAAGAGCCAGCCCTCCATGAAGCATTCCCCAATATAGCAAAGAAGATCAGAACACGCAGGCTGAGGAACACATACTTGGCTTCCAATCCTGGCTCCTCCACTTCTTAGCTATGTGGCCTTAATAAAGTAAGTTACTTCTTAGTGCCTTAGTTTTACTTTCTGTACAATAATAATAATAACACCTACTTCATTGGGTTGTCATAATAATTAAATAAGGTAGTTCAAATAAAATACTTAGCATAGTGTCTGGAATATGGTAATGGACAAATAATATGTATAGTAATAATTATTATAAAATTTCCCCTTGACCCCAAACTCTGAGTTATCCCTCTTCTTTGACTACCTTAGAATATACCTTATACTTTTCTGAATGTTCTGCACTGCTGAGCAAAACATAGGTGCCAAATGAATGCTTATTAATTTTGAAATCATTCCATGTGCTGCTTTAGCAGAATCTGGGAACCAGTTTATTTTTGGATATATTTAATTATATTTCATGAAAATGTGACAGCCACTGTCCTTTAGTGATCCCATCTCTGATCTATGGGATGTGTGTTAATGCTAACTTAGGCAGCAGTTGTGCAAATGATGATAATATACTTTTATATACAACTGTGGCAGAAGCAGTACTTGAAAAATGTGCCGATTATAAATGCCACTTAAGTGAAATTCAACCATAGATTGCAATATAATTAAATACAGAATATTTTTTATTTTTCAATTGGGTTGCAAACATATATCCTCAATATAGGTCAAGTGAAGCAAATCCATGCCATGAGTCAAGATTTTATTAATCAGACTTTATTTTCCATGCCGTTGGTGGAGCATTCTGGCTGGAAGTCAGGTTAGATTGCTCCAAAAGTAATTTACTCCAAAGAACACTTACCCAGTGGGCTTCCTTATTATATTTCCAGTGGGAAAGTAATGATGCCCTACTTCTCTGGAAGCTCTGTTGGGTGCCTGGAAATATGGGAATTTACTTTCATGGAGATTATTTGAACTTGACTGGAAGTCAAGTGACTGTACCTACAGGGAGGCACAAAGGGCAGAAAACTAAAGAGTGACAATGTTACCAATTGCAAAGAACCTGCATAGGGAGTCCTAAGACCTGGATGCTGAGTCTAGACCATCTCCTCACTGGTTGTAAGCTATTGGAGGAAATCTCCTTATCTCTCTAGTGTCAATTTTCATAGCTCAAAAATGAAAGTATCAATATTCGATTTGCTTCACTCACAGAAATGATGTGAGGCTCTAGTGTGGTAATAAATGTGAAAGTCCTTTATAAAATTTCAAGCATTATACAAATGTGAATTGTCGTTACTGACACTGTAATGATGAGAGCAGAAAGATAAGGTGTATACTTGGCATCCTGGGCCTGCAGGAGCCTGCTGGGGAAGGGACTGTTAGGGGTGGTATAAATGGTGAAGAATAGAAATGCTTCTATTTGAAGGGTAGAAAAGGAAAGACGAAGCAGTCAGAATCTTCAACTAGAGCTCAAGGTTTATGAATCCAATGCTTAGATCACCAAATAGGCCTCTCATCTTTCTTTGAAAGGCATCTTGTAGTGCTTAGGAACTTTGGTGACAGCCTGAATTTCAGGCAGCCTTAAGATCCTATGGTTTTATTTTATGGAGATTTCTTTCCCAGAATTATGTTATTCTGTTTAGAATATGATTGTGAAGGGATATGGTGGGAATTAATCTGATCATGATTGAGACCTCAGAGGAAGGCTGCAGGCTTGAATGGGTTCCTAATAGTCATTGGAGTTTACATTTTGCCTTGGGCAGAGTCTAATTCTTCTAGAGAAAGTCCTTGATTTATTTTTAGTTTCTCACCATGTCCAGTATATTTTACCTTACACAGTGCATCCTGCCTTTGGGGAGCCCTGTGGAAGACACAAAGTAGGGTAAGGTTAGCCCAGCCTCAGGCTAATAGACAGATGGGGAAGAGTGACTGCTTGAGTGTTTCATCCTCCTTTTATATGTAGGTCCCCACAATGGCTGTAACCACTCAGGCATGTGACAGGTTCATATATCTCTTACTTTTTCCCTACAAGTCCTCATATTTCGCTTTTGTGAACCTGGGTTAGGCATAGACATGTCTGGGATTTAATTTCCTCTCTGTAAAGTTGATGTTTTAATAGATCCTACCTTATAAGGTGGTAAGGTAGCATATGTAATGCGCTTAGCTCAGTGTCTGTGACATAGTTATTCATAACAGCAATAATAATTTGTCTACTAAACTAGTCCTTCAGCATCCCATGGTTTTAATTTTTAAAATTCTTAACAATTATCTAAATTGTGCTGTTTACTTGCAATTGGCATAATTGTATTGTAGCCCGGGGGAAGAGAGGGAATACAGAGTATAGAGAAAAGGAATAGTGAGCATTAAAAAAAATCTGATGGTTTGTTGGGCCAGAAATTCCATTTCATTCTTTGTTCTATGTTTAATGCCAACTTTGTTACTAGGACCATGTTAAAACTTTTTTCTAAGAGTTCAAAATATTTTCACAGTTACCCTTTTATATATGACTACTGATCCCTAGAAGGAATAATAACACACTCAACATTCTCCAGGCAGTCCCTCTCTAGTAAATGAGAACTATCTCAAGGGTCAGTAAGTAGAAGTAACAGAGGCAATGTTCTCAGATGGTATTAAAAAAGTTTCCCAGGGGTATATAATGCATTTATAATGGAGGCCCCCCTTGCCATGTCAGAGCTGAGATTTGGCTATGTCCATTGTGTGACAACCTCTGGAATCTATTTGTAGCCAGATAGATAGAGATTAAGGTACTTTCTGAGAACTCAACTTTAACTAGGTTTAAGAATGAAATTCTATCAACATAGGGGAGGACAGATATCAGTGACAGAAGACCAATTGCAAGGAAGGGCTGCTGGGCTAGACCCAGAAAGAGAGTCTGAGGGTCTAGGATTATAGATTGCAGAAACAGATAGTGGCTGGTGTTTGAACTCCTTCCTCTTTCCCTCTGTCCCCTGAGCCAAGTGCCCTGTGCCAGGAAAAACAGCTTAACATATCATGATCCAAGCCACCCTGCTGCAGTGCCCTTTCAGAGAGCAGAATCAGAGGAAAGAGCTTTTTCAATGCAAGGGGAGCACTGGTGTCCTGGGCAGAGCGGTCATGGGGAGTTTGCTGCAGGGGTGGTAGGGGTGCACAGGCCACCTGGAGCCAGCCTGGTCCAGTGGCTGCCTGGATTGGTTCAGGTGCTTACATGGCATAATTTCCCCAGAGGACACCTCCTGACACCAGAGGGAGGAAGGATCCTTGGAAGAGAATTTGATATTCTTAGGGTGGGAGTGGGTTTATGTGACTAGCAATATTTGGGTGTAAGTGATAAGGTGACTTCCTTTGTAATCATATTTGTCTACATAAAATGGGTCCATATAATCCTGTCAACTTCCTTCTTTCCTATTCTGTACTTGAATCAGTGATTCCCACAGGCTACAGGTCGATCTTTTGTGAAATCGAGTCCCCCACTGATATGTTTTTGCTGTGTCTCCACCTAAGTCTCATCTTGAATTGTAGTTCCCATAATTCCCACGTGTCATGGGAGGGACCCAGTGGGAGGTAATTGAATCATGGGGGCAGTTACCTCCATGGTGTTCTCATGATAGTGAGTGAGTTCTCACGATGTCTGATAGTTTTATAAGGGCCCCAACCCTATACCCCGACCCCCACTCATTCTTCTCCTTGTTGCTGCCATGTGAAGAAGGACTTGTTTGCTTCCCCTTTCACCATGATTGTAAGCTTCCTGAGGACTCCCTAGCCCTCGGAACTGTGAGCCAATTAAACCTCTTTCCTTATAAATTACCCAGTCTCTGGTATGTCCTTACAGCAGCAGGAGAACAGAACACCCACCAAGCCATTTTTTTCTCCCCAATGAGCTTACTTTTAATGTTCATTTTAACCACATTTTATATGTGTTAAAAAGTGTTGTTTATCTGTTAGGAGAAAGTGGGATGGTATGGAGAGGTCAGTCACACACAGAGCCACATGCAGACAGAAAGACGGACACACAGTGATTTGTACCTCAAATGGCAATGATGATTAAACCACATCATGACCAGTAAAGTGACTCAAGAAACCTCACTGATTTTGTTTACCAACTTTGCTCCAAACCTTAAAACGTGCTTTGTGTACCTGAGGCCAGCCTCATAGGATATTTCTCAGAGGTTAACAAATTGAACTTCCTTTCCTTTAGAAAGGGAGTTTCTCTTGTGCCTCCTTCCTGTCCTCCAGCTTAGGGAGTTCCTTTCTAAGAATCTGTGACATAGCTATGTGCAACTTCATTTTTTTCCATCTTACTCTGCAAATAGAAACTGATTTCATTTTTTCTCATGTATAAAGAAATAGTGCATCTGATTTCACAGGCCAGAAAGAAATGATTGGAAAGCATCCAGCCAAGCCCTAGGGAAATCCCTAAAATTATCCTCTACCTTATGGACTGTCCAGATTGTTTGTATGTGTGACTGGGGAAGACGGGGACAGGGAAGAGGGACTTGGGGAAGACAGTTTTCTTGTGCCCAGATGCTGTGAGTATGTCAGATGGCTGGGTGAGCACTCCCAATGCCTCCTGTGATTTTAGGAGTCTATTTGTTTGGTGCCAGGTTTGCACATCCACGCAGCTGGGCAGACCCTCTGGGGTTCCTAGTTAATGCAACTCCCTCTCTCTGCGTGTTGTGTGGACTTTCCTTACATGTGAATACTTCCTAGACAAATGGGGGGAGGACTTTTCTTGGCTTACCTTGGGTTGTATCTTTGATTTGTAATTGCTGTGGGTTGGAGTGACTAAGAAAAATGCTCTCACTTTGTAGCGTTGATGGACAATAAACAATAGTAATGGTTCTTTAGAATTTACCAAAGCACCTTACGTACGTTATTTTACTAGAAACAGAAAAATTTCAGGGAGCTATTTTACCCTAGAGATGGAAAACTAAAGAAAAAGGAATTAAGAAATATTAACTATTGGAAAAGAGCTTGAATCTAAAATTGTCCAACCGGTTTTGCAGATAATTTAATTTACCACCTTTTTCCATGTAAGCTTTACTTCTTAATAGGGTAATGGTTATCAGGGATTCGGGTGTGAGCAGGAAATGGGGAGATTTAGGACAAAGGATACAAACTTGCAGGTATGTAGGGTAAGTAAGTCTAGAGATTGAGTGTAAAACATGCCGTTGTATAATAATGGCATTTTTGTGAAGAGAGTAGATTTTACATGCCCTTACCACACACACACACACATACACACACACAAAGGGTGTCTGTGAGATGATTGATACGTAAATTTGATTGACTGCAGTACATCCAAACATTATGTTGTTTACCTTAAATATATACAATAAAAAGGTGGCACTAGAAAGTCATCATCAATTGAAATCATTAATATGAAATTTTTGAAAATCATGAAGTATTACAAAAATGTAAGGTATCTATCTCAAATACAGTTTGGGACAATGCAGGGTGCACCTAAATGCCATAAAATGTTATTGTTATTTAAACAAAAAATTCCATCATTATTAAAGGGCCTTTACATCTCTGGCCTTGCACATTTATATGAATACAAATGGGAGCAGCTTTGATTATACGTTTCCAAATCATTCCCAAGCCTTTTTTGTCTCACAACGTTAGTACGAATCACACCTGTCATTTCTGACCATCCTCATCTCTTCCTTCAATTTCTTTATATCACTGGGTAAAGAGTACCCAAGCCATGAACTGCAGAGAATAGCTATATTTTTCTATCTGGAAAAATCATTCCTAAGGTGCAGCTGGTTGGGGTGATGACCCAGGATTTTATGTTATGGAACCTTCTGTTCTGCTGACTGAGAGCTTTATCAGTGATAGAGAATAATCAACACATTCTTGGCACAGTGCTTTGTAGACTTTGAAGTACTTTGACCAAATCTCTCTTAACAGCTTTTGATACATCATTATTCCCATTTGACAGATTTAGAAGCTGAGGTCCAGAGAGGTAAAGCGAATGTACTGATATAACAACAGGCAGAAGCTGATGGAGCTAGGACTTTAGCTCTAGACCTTCTGTCCCAAGTTCTTCCATTCTTTCTAGGGTAACCTGGGTATTAACTGTGTGCTCTCACCAGTGTAAGGAGGCAAGCAAGACTCATATACATTAACCATCTTAGTGATGACTTTAACATCACCAATGCAAAGAGGTGGCACTTCCCACTTCCTGTATCTAAGGCTGCCCTTTAGTGATTATCTTCTGGAGTTTAAATTTGAATCATTATTCTCACCTGATACTATCTGCATGCTCGTAGACAAGGTACTTAACATCTCTAAGCTTCAGTGTCTTCATCTGTAAGGTGAGGACAGTGGTTGTTATGAAGATTTAATGAAGAAATATATACAAAGTGTTAAGCACTATGCCTGGCATGTAATTATCATTAGATGTTACCCCTCTTCTTATTTTTCTTATTTTCTACATCGTGATTGGGCTTGAATTACGTTTTAGCCTGGTCCCTCCTGTATTAACTTTTTTGGAGGGCAGGCATTGAGTGGACATGTGATGGGAGTGAGAAAGGCTTAGGAGAAGACACCTACTATATACTTTGTCCTCAGCCCACATGGAAACCAAATTAGACTCCAGAGCACTTGCAGTGATAGAAGATTGGTTTGATTTTTTTGGGGGGGTAAATAGACCAGTGTTTATTTTTCTTTGTGAAGTCTCTTAGCCACCACATACTGTGCTATGCTGATTGTTCATTAAACAAGTTTTTACTTAGTCCCAATTATGTGTTCCATATGTGTGCTTGGTGCTGTAAGGATTACAAATAGAACAAGATGTGGTCTCTGCCCCAAGTTTACTCGAGGAAGCTTGATTTCTAAGCACAAAAATAGAGTCCTATTCTGAGCTGAGGTGTGGTAGAAAACCACTATGTCTGTTCTAGGGTAAAGATTTCATGAGCTAACTCTTTTCCTAACATGCTTCGAAGTGCTGTGACACCATTTAAAATATTTCTTCAAAAGGAGTTCATTATAGAAGAAATAATGCTTTTCCAGATTCATGCTATAAGTAGGCAGAATACATTATCATTTGTATCTTGCTACTTTCTAAGACACAAATAATGATTAAAAATGGTAAAAATTGAGATTATGTCTGAGGTTGTATCTGGTTGTAAAATCCATTATTTTCAAATAATGGATCTTTATTGGATTTTCTGATTTCGTTTTGTAGTGCCTTAGGCAAATTACTTTCCTCGTATGTAAAATGCTGTAAATGAAAATATCTCACTGCACTGTGCTGCAAATTAAATGAGATATGATGTGAAAACACTTAGCTTTCACTCAGTGCCTGGTGCATGGTAGCAAATATTCAGTTAGCAATATTTTTCTTTCTATATTGATGGATATGCTCCTTGTCTTTCCTAGAGGTTTAAATGAAACCTCCTTTTGAACTCCCATCTCCTGTTGTTCACTTTTATTCTGCTATCCCCTAGAACATTTAGATATTGTTTACAGCTTGGCATGGCTCTTCATGCATAGCCCATCAAAGAGTTAATAATGCTGTGCTCCAACATTTCTGGGTTGCTGGAGCTACTTAATCAGAGAAATCATTATAGCTCATTTTGTGCAACCCATTGATGTCCAAAGCAACTAATTAGAGAGAGTGTATAGAAAATCAATCTTTACTATAACATTGACATTTCTTCCAACTTAAGCAATTGGTTTGCTTACATTCTTTGTGCAAACCCGTAGAGATTTAAAATTGTCCCAGATGACTACATTAGAGGGTTCTAATAGGCTCTTGGTGTTAGAATAAAGATTATTTGAACATTAAATACATAGTTAGAATTTGGAGGGGATCTAGCACATTACATGAGCTCACTGGACAAGTAGTTTGCACTCATGACATCATTAAAGAAGCTCTTTGAGAATCTAGCCCATTTATAAGTAGAGGGAAGAGGAGTGTGTTAGGTCTTTCCTTTACCCCTGCAGTTCTTGACCTTCCCCATCACAAGTTCCAGGAAGCCAACCTGCATGAAATACAGCAATAGAGTTCTCTTGGCCTCAGTTTCTAACTGGGTTTGGCCAATGAGGAGTATTGCTGAGAGAGACTGGAGGCAGTGAAAATTGGGTGGGCAGACATTTGTTAACACTGCTCCCTACATGTGAGACCTCCTTGGGCTGACTGTGTCCCCCTACCTAAGATCACAGCTCCTGTAAGGTGGTCGTCACCATACAGCCTGTCTCCAGTTTCCCGTCATTGTCTCTTCTTCTCTTGCTACTTTAGGGTTGGTAATTGGGTGTGTTACTTGCCTCAAAATATTGCACAATGCCTTGTGGTTTTCCTACGTCTTTTCTACATCTTTGTAAATTGTCAAAATTTTATTGAATTTTCCTTAAGTTACCTTTTTTGAATATGACATGTATTTCCTACTAGAACCCTGAATGACAGAGGAACAGTAGCAGCTTCTACTTGAAAGATAAAAGTGACCATCTGAATGACTGGTTTGTAAACAATTCTGTCAGTTCATTAAAATGCTGTGTGCTTCATTATACATGCATGTAAAAGTGGATACATTCACAAGATGAAATCACAAGAATGATATATAAAGATGTAACTTGTTTTGGTTGCAATTTGTAGTTAAATGAAAAGTGATTTGGGATATTATTAGAGCTTCTGTAAATGTCAGCCTTAAAACAGTAGAGTGTTTACAGATGTAGTGGAACACAAAATGCGTTGCATCTCTACTTCTTAACTTGCAGGTGAGGAATTTGAATCCCCAAGAAGTTAGATCTGAGTTGCCCAAGGTCAGACAACTACTGTATTGGTTCATTTGGGCTGCTACCACAAAATACCATAAACTGAGCATTATAATTAACAGAAATTTATTTTTCCTAGCTCTGGAGGTTGTCCAAAATCAAGGTGCCAGGCAGATTCTGTGTGTCCTCACAGAAGCTGTCTTTCAGTTTAACCTCACTTGATGGAAAAGGTAAGGAGACTCTCTTAGGCCTCTTATAAGAGCACAAATGCCACTCCTGAGAGCTCTACGCCCATGACCTAATCACCTCTCGAAGTCCCAATTTCTAACTCAATCACGTTGGGGTTGAGGATTTTAACATATGAATTTCGGAAGGACTTAAATATTCAGACCATAGCAACTAGCATGTGGTAAAGCTGGGTCTTAAATCTCATCTCGTGATTCTAAAGCTCGTGGTTTTGGGTTTTGATTTATTTTTAAACGGGGAATTAAGTGCAAGTGAGGAATTTCAGTTTACAATAAATCACCAGTCATGTCAGCCAAACAAAACAATGTTATGATGATATTAACACTGTTTTTAAATTTGTTTATTCGTAAGAGAATTTTTTGCTGCATAGTGCTTTTTGGTTTAGAAAATGTAACTTATACTTGTGCTGAGTGATAAATTATAAAAACATTTAGAAAATAATCCCAGTCCCCAAATAGATTTTATTATTAAAAGAGTTTCCAGGGAACTGGTCTGTCTTCACTGTTTCATATCAGAAAAATATTTTATTTTCTATTGTGTATGTGGTATGTGCACCCTGAGAATTGGAGTGGTTGTTACACAGAAAGTGTCAGTGTTTCTGCCCTTAACGTAATAGCAGCCTAATGCAAGGAAGATAGGGTAGAGATGATACCCAAATTGAAAAATAAACAGGGTAAAATTTTCTGTTTAAGTCAGCTGTTAGGACCTACTAGATAATGCCTTCAATTAAAGGGTAGGGCCCTAAAGTCGAGGGTAGAAACTTACATTTTTTAAACAGTCTCTTCTACCTCTTACATGTGGGCAGGGAAAATGATAATTGTTCAGTAAACATTTGACAAATAAATGAAACTGCAGTAGGTGTTCATTTAGTATTTCTGGAATAAGAAAAGGAGTTTGGGCTGGGTATGGTGGCTCATGTCTGTAATCTTAACACTTCAGGAGGCTAAGGTAGGAGGATTGCTTGAGTCCAGGAGTTTGAGACCACTCTGGGCAAGGTAGTGAGACCCTATCTCTACAAAAAAAAAAAAAAATAGTAAAAAAAAAATTAGCTGGGTCTGGTGGTGCATGCCTGTAGTCCCAGCTGCTCAGATGGCTGAGGTGATAGGATTGCTTGAGGCTGCAGTGAGCCACTGCACCACTGCACTGCAGCCTGGGCAACAGGTTGAGAGAGACCCTGTGTCAAAAAAAAAAAAAAAAAAAGAGAAAGAAAGAAAGGAGATTAGGTCTAATCTGTGTTTTATCCAGTTCATAGTTGCTAGGCTAGATGGCTTATGCATTGGGACTATTATTTTGCTATACATTGTGTGAGAGAGTGTGGTGATAATTTTTTCTATTTCAGTTTGCATCTAGAAAACCCAACTGGATTATCCATTCAATATTAGCTCTTTAATAAATTAAAAAGTGAAACTGTTTAGGTAAACAAATCAATAACATGATAGTTTAAATCAATTTTACTATGAAACATCATCACTTTTCTTGTGCATAAAACCTTGAAAATTAATTAACATAATCTGTTTATTGGCTTTAGTTTTTATACTTTTATACTTTTATACTGATGCATAACAACAGTCACAGCAGCTAGTTGTGTTAGTTTTCCTGCATTTTTATAATGTACTAAGATGATCTTTGCTCTAATTCTGATTTTTAGTGCAGAATTACTATGGTAACATGCAGAGTACACATTACTATATTAAATGCATATGTTAGTATTTTAAACTCTAAAATTTGCTTCTGTGCAATGCAAATATATTCCATTCCCTTTAAAACATCATATATGGGTGCTTGCCTTTTTAATATCAAGACTGGCTTGATTATCTTTTGAATGGTAAAGCTTTCTGAGAAAGATCTGTTGAAAAGATAATGGACAAATATATGTTTACCCAAATGTAAAAATTATATTGTAATCACGACATTTCCTTTAAAAAGAAGGTTGAATAGAAAATTACACCATTATCCTCTAGGGAGGGTGCCCAATGCCCTTTCATCTTATCAAATTAGTTGTCTTCCCCATTGGACTCCGAGGTGGAAGAATACAGACCTAACAGGTTGCAGGACTCAGATGGGCCATATATGAGAGTAGGTAAAGTCACTATATGCATATGTTTGTCTCTTTTTCTTCTTCCTTTCTTCCTTCTAAAATGATAAGAGCCAGGAAAAACTACCACTTGTGAAAATGCACAGCTATCTCTTTCTCTTTTTTTCTCTTTCTCTTTCCTTTCTGTCTTGTAATAGTAGAAAGCTCTTTCTCAGAAAAGGTCTAGCAAGCTTTCTTGCTATCCCTAGATTCACTCTCTTCCTTCCACACTTCAACAAATGTGAAGTTATCCCAGCAAGAATCTCAATGTTAGAGAGTGACAACTATATCTGTTTGTTCATTGTTGGGTCCCCAGCATATAGCAGTGTTTTCCAGTTAGCAAGCTTGTAAAATGTATATCTGAATGAATAAATGCATAAAACTATGCCATCTTTTTTCCACAGGTCTTCCCCTTCCACCATCTCTTTCATCATCACTAAGAAAACTTGAATGATATTCTATTCCATGAGTGTATACTTAAGGATATAAGATGCTTTTTAAAATTTAAATTATAATTTTAATTTTGAGACAGTCTTTCTCTGTCACTCAGGCTGGAGTGCAGTCCATGATCTCAGCTCACTGCAACCTCTGCCTCTTGGGTTCCAGTGATTCTCCTGCCTAAGCCTCGCAAGTAGCTGAGATTACAGGCACACACCACCACTCCGGGCTAAATTTTAGCAGAGACGGGAGTTCACCATGTTGACCAGGCTGGTCTTGAACTCCTGACCTCGAGTGATCTGCCTGCCTCAGCCTCCCAGAGTGCTGGGATTACAGGTGTGAGCCACCAAGATCCTTTTTTTTTTTTTAATAGGCTCTTTTTCTCTTTGGCCTTGGAGGCTTTCAGATTTGACTCTCATATTAACCTGACTACATTTGCTTTAAATATTGAGGGTAGATAGGGAGGAATGTTAGTATCCCTAATGTGATTTTCCCTTCTCTGGGGAAGCACTGGGCCCTTAAATATTTTAGGGGACATTGATTGTAAATTCTAAGATATATTGTGATAGCAACTTTAACATTGTTTAAATTGATTAAAAATATTTGTGTATATCTGACTTAAGTTGATACAGTTAAAACTGTTCATGCTTTTCAAGTTACTAGTATTCAGTTGAAGAATACAGAAGCATAAATTTTAATGCATTTTCCACTTTTTTGGGTAACTTTTTGTATGTTCATTTTTATTTCCTGAGTCATTTTCTGTACAAATCTTCAATCACCATTAATTGGAACAGTTAGATAGTAAATACAGGAGGTTTTCTTCTCAAGGCAAATAGTTTCTGTTTTATTCCAAGATGTCTATCATTTTGAAAAATGTTACAAACAGTGAAAATGGAAAAATTTCCTTAATACCATAAACATCACATTAACTTGAAATATTAAAACTATTGGCTGGGTGTGGTGGCTTGTGCCTGTAATCCCAGCGCTTTGGGACACTTGAGTCCAGGAGTTTGAGACCGGACTGGGCAACATGGTGAAACCCCATCTCTACAAAAAATACAAAAAAATTGCTGGTTGTGGTGGTGTGTGCCTGTAGTCCTAACTACTGTGGAGGCTGAGGTGGGAAGATCACTGGAGCCTGGGAGGCAGAAGTTTCAGTGAGCCGAGATGGTGCCACTGCATTCCACTTAAGTGACAGAGTTAGACCTTGTCTCAAAAAACAAAACAAAAGACAAAACTATCCATGAACTTTTTTTTTTTTTTTTTTACAATAACTTTTAAACAACCCTATTAGCTTTTCTCCTTAAGTTCAGTGTCCTTTCCTACCCACAGTGACTGTCCATGGTGCTGAAATCATACTGTCTTTTTAGACATACTCACAAAATGATGGCGACATAAGACAATTTCTATTCCAAGCCCCTCATTTTCAATGAATATTATGGAGTGCCTAACATACAGCTTGTAATGGCTGATAAGGGCAAGAATCCATGTGCTTTCCCCACTACCCCAGGCTGTCAAACTTGCCTTCAAACCTGGAAGATCCCAACTAGAGTTAAATGTGTAAAACTCTAGGGTTCAATTTGAAAAGTGAGTTACTGTATTATGAGTCTTCATAATATAGTAATGAAGTGTCACCAGCTTGTAAAAACCCTCCTTTTGAGGGCTGTAAATCCTGTTTGAATTTTTTTTTAAATTCTGAATTATTTCTGACATTTGAGTCTTTTGAAGGCCTTCTTAATATTCTGACTGACTTTGAGGTACATTTCAAATACAAACAATTACTTCATTATCTTGGAACCAGTATTTAAAGTGGTTCACTGTCCACTAATGATTTAAAAAAATTTGGGAAAGGATAAGATTTAGAAAAATAAATCTTGAGACTCCTAGGTAAAAACTTTGAGATAAAATATGAACCATCCTTCTAAATTATGCTTAGCAAAATTTTATCTGATAAAGCTTTATTTCCCTTTAGGATTATTTGAAATACTACTTAGCTTATTCTTGCAAATTAGATTGCTAATTTTATTTTCCCTATTATTTTTGTCGTGGTTTGACTCTCTTGGAAACACTTGAAATCTATTTTGGTAATGCCTTTTAAAAATTAATAAGATTGTACCTTATTTAGAATATGAAGAAAATTTTAGAAAAATGAAGACATAGTGTCTTCCAAATATATCTATTGGAAAAATAGCAAAAAAATCCCTTAAATTAAACCCATGTATTCACTGTACTATATAAGTACATACTGTTTGTTCATAACTGTGGTAGGAAAAAATTAATTTATGACAGTCCTGGCTTATCCTTCTTAGTTTGTAATTTAGTTTGTTTAAACATCAACACTCATTATTTTTAAAAAGCTTTATTGGAGTATAATTGACATACAATAAATTGCTATAAAAGTGTAAAATTGCTATAAAGTGTACAACTTGACAGATTTTGACATAGGCATATACATGTGAATCTGTTACCACAATCAAGATAATGAACTTGCTCATCACTCTCAGAAGTTTTCTTGGCTCTGCTATAATCTTTCCATGGGTACCTCACTTCTACCACCAGGAAGTCACTGATTTGTCCTCTGTCACTAGGAGTTAGTTCATATTTTCCAGAATTTTATCAATGAAACCATGCATTTATAATCATTTTTGTCTGGTTTCTTTCCATCATTATTTATTATTCACCCATGTTGTATATAAATGTTCATTCTTTATTTTGCTGAGAGTATTTTATTATGTGAATGTGCCATAATTGGCTTATCCATTTACCTATTGATGAACATTGGATTATATATAGTTTTGGCTCTTACAAATAAAGTTGCTGTGAATATTCATGTACAAATGGACATATACTTTCATTTCTCTTGGGTAATACCTAAAAGTGGAATGGCCAGCTCATATGGTAGGTATATGTTTGCTATTTAAGAAACCATCAAATTGTTTTTCAAAGTGGTAGGTTCATTATATATTCCCATTAGCAGTGTATGAGCATTCCAGTTCCTTCACATCCTCACTAGCACTTGGGATGGTCAGATTTTAAAATTTTAGCCATTCTAATAGGTGTGGAGAGATATCTCATTTGACTTTAATTTGTATTTCCCTAAGGACTAATGATGTTGAGCATCCTGTCATGAGCTTATTTGTCATCCACCACTTCTTTGGTGAAGTGCCTATTCAAATCATTTGCCAAATTCTTTCTCTGATTATTATTTAGAGAGTTAAAAACATATGGCTGGGCATGGTGGCTCACACCTGTAATCCTAGCACTTTGGGAGGCTGAGGCATGCAGATCATGAGGTCAAGAGATCGAGACCATCCTGGCCAACATGGTGAAACCCTGTCTCTACTAAAAATAGAAAAAAATTAGCTGGGTGTGGTGGTGCGTGCCTGTAGTCCCAGCTACTCAGGAGGCTGAGGCAGGAGGATTGCTTGAACCTGGGAGGCGAAGGTTGCAGTGAGCTGAGATCGCGCCACTGCACCCCAGCCTGGTGAACAGAGCGAGACTCTGTCTCAAAACAAAACAAAACAAAAACCTGAATACAAGTACTTTATCAGATAAAGCATTTGCAAATATTTTTTCCCCAGTCTGTGGTTTTTCTTAATGCATTCTTTTAACTGAGTCTAGAAGTTCTAAGTTTTGATTAGGTTAAATTTATCATTTTTTCTTTTATGGATCATGTGTTTTATGTGATATCTAAGAAATTATGATTTAACCCAAGGTCTCAAAGATTTTCTCCTGTATTTTCTTGTAAAAATGTCTCAGTTTTACATTTTACATTTAGGTCAATGATCCATTTTGAGTTAATCATTACATGTTATTTGAGGTATGAACCAGACGACGATGACTACTACTACTTCTCCTCCTCCAACACCTCCTCCTCCTCCTCCTTTTTGTTCTTCCTCCTCCTCTTCATTCGTCTCCTTCCTTCTTCTCCCTCCTCCTTCTCCTTCTCTTCTTCCTTCTTTTCTTCCTTTTTCTTCTCTTCCTTCTCCTCCTCCTTCTCATTCTTCTTCTGTCTTCTTTCTCCTCCTTCTCCTCCTCCTTCCCTTTCTTCTTCTGTCTTCTTTCTCCTCCTTCTCCTCCTCCTCCTTCTTCCTTCTTGCTTTATTTATATGTATTGCAATCCAATTACAGCACCATTTGTTGAAAAGATGATCCTTTGCCCACTACATTATCTTTGTTTCTTTCTAAAAAATCAATTGTCTATGGAACTTTCTGCTCAGTTTTACTGTAAACTTAAAATTGCTCTAAATAATAAAAGTTTGTTTTTTAAATAAGAAATAAGGCTGCACATGGTGGCTCACACCTCTAATCCCAGCACTTTGGGAGGCCGAGGTGGGCAGATCATGAGGTTAGGAGTTTGAGACCAGCCTGGCCAACATAGTGAAGCCCCATCTCTACTGAAAATACAAAAATTAGCCGGGCATGGTGGCACACACCTGTAGTCCCAGCTACTTGAGAGACTGAGGCAGGAGAATCGCCTGAACCCAGGAGGCGGAGGTTGTGGTGAGCTGAGATCATGCTACTGCACTCCAGCCTGGGCAACAGAGCGAGACTCCATCTCAAAAAAAAAAAAAAAAAAAAAAGAAGAAAAGAAGCAGCAAAAGTACATTCATGTGCAAATCAGTACCTTGTTCAATTTTTTTGGAGAGAGTCTCTGCAGATCTTTGGAGTCTTCTCTCTGTGAAAGTTTATCCTCTTTGGAACTCTATTGTGCAAACTCTAGCTGCCTTGGTCTCCCCAGCCTCAGATCTGTCTTCTCAGCTCAGTGAGTTGGCCGGGCTCCATTGGATTCCTTTTCCCTGGGCCACTGTCCAGAAACTCTCATGGCACAATGATAGGTCTCCCCTTACTCATTTCTAGTCTCTCAAGGATCATCACCTGCTCTCCACTGTCCTGAAAATCATTGTTGCATATATTTTGTTGTTTTGTTTTGTTGTTTCAAGCATGAAAATACATTTGGCCCCTGTTATTCCAAACACTTTTATTATAATTGAGGAGTAATTATATGCTAAGTCATGTGTTAGATACAGTAAGCATAGCTGTTGGAATTAAGTAGAAGTAATTTCCGGAACGATAGGAGAAAGATACGTGAAAGAAGGGAATGAACTGAGATTTGAAAGTTAAGTAGAATCTGGATACATATGGCAGAGGTATCATATCTCTGTAGTGATAAATAGTCCCCCTCCTGCCAGAAAAGAACTATGGAGACATGAATGAAGAAGACCTTTGTTATCAACTATCTTAAGGGACCAGTCTACATATTTACTTCAAGGAATTTTGTTTGTTTAACCATGTCTTTCAGATAGAAACTATTAAGACAGTCAGTGAAATGTAAAGTTTAGCCATTTGGGATATATTGTTTGTTAATACCAGGTTTAGTTTTCAGTATCATGTTGTTTTACTATGTGAGTTTTTATTGAAAATAATAAATGAATGAGTTTTGGAAACAAACAGATCTGGATTTGAATCTGGCTCTGACATTTATTAGATGTGTTGCCTTATACTAGTTACTTCTTTTAGTTTCAGTTTCCTCATCTTTAAAATGGGGATAATGATGGTATGAGGATTAAATGGGATCATTCATATGAAGTAATGAACAGAGCCTGATACTGATTGAACTCTCAATTAGTGTTAGTTGCCATTTATCTTAGTCTGTTTGTGCTGCAATAACAGAATACCACAGACTAATTTATAGTGAATAGAAATTTATTTTTTCACAGTTCTGGAGGATGGGAAGTCCAAGATCAAGACACTGGTGTTTGGTGAGGGCCTTCTTGCTGCATTATCACATGGCAAAAGGTGGAAGGACATAGAGACAAAAAGGGGGCCAAATTTGTTTTTGCCTTTTTATAATGGCATTAATCTTACCCATGAGAGCAGAGCCTTCCTGGCCCTATCACTTCCCAAAGGTCCCATTTCCTAACATTACCACAATGGCAGCCAAATTTTAACATGAGTTTTGAAGGACAAACATTCAGACCATAGCACCATTATATGTTATATTGTAAAGGTAGAAAGGCAGTTGCATTAAATATCTTGTAGTAGTCCTGGTGTGATTCCATCCTGCATGGCTGTTCTCTGGAGCAGTAGTTGATATTTATCTCCATCTGGCTTCTCTCCCACCTGAGTGTATGCTACCACCAAGTGAAGACTGATGGACATGACCATGAGCCTCCTGAGGCCCTAGAACTCTCTGTTTTTGTCATGAGCTAAAGGCCCACAAAGATTAGTACGTTAAAGTGGGTAATGATGAAAATGAGCACCAGTTATCTTTAAGAATAGTCAGTTTAGAATACCAGAAATTATTGTTCCTAACTGTAACTTTGTGCCCTTTGACCAATCTCTCCCTATCCCCCCATGCTCTCCCCTCCTCAGCCTCTGGTAACCATTATACTACTTTCTACTTTTTTTTTCATGAATAATCAGATTACATTTTTATTGTTCATTTTAAAAATTTTTATTATTTTTTACTTTAAGTTCTAGGATACACGTGCAGAAGGTGGAGGTTAGTTACATAGACTATAGCTAACAGTAATGTATTGTGTATTTCAAAGTAGCTAGAAAAAAGGATTTTAATGTTATCACCACAAAGAAACAATAAATGTTTAAAGTAAAAGATACGCTAATTACTTTGATTTGATCATTATACAATGTACCATGCATTGAAACATCACACTGTATCCTATAAATATGTACAATTATTATGTGAAAATTCCAAATAAAATAAAACTTTAAAAACTGGATATTTCACATATTCACAAATTTGTAAATTAATATCAAATTTAATCCAATAAACAAATATTTGGATTAAAAAAAGAATAGTTGAGGGACTGGTGCAAAGGATGAATTGTACATTGTTGAAGCAGAGGCAATGAATGATGAAGGCAGGTTAATTAAAATAACACAGGCAACTTTGAAAATGTCTTCACAGCCAATGGGTTCCTTAAGGGCTTTAAAATGTTTTAAGTTCTGGGGTACATGTGCAGGATGTGTTACACAGGTTTGTTACACAGGTAAATGTGTGCCATGGCGATTTGCTGTACCTATATACCCATCACCTCAGTATTGAGCCCAGTATGCCTTAGCTATTTTTCCTGATGCTGTCCCTCCCCCTGCCACCTCCACCCCCAACAGGCCCCAGTGTGTGTTGTTCCCCTCCCTGTGTCCACGTGTTATCATTGCTCAGCTCCCACTTATGAGTGAGAACATATAGTGTTTGGTTTTCTGTTCCTACGTTAGTTTGCTGAGAATGATGGCTCCAGCTTGATCCATGTGCCTCCAAAGGACATGATCTCATTCATTTCTCTGGCTGCATAGTATTCCATGGTGTATATTTACCACATTTTCTTTCTCCAGTCTATCATTCATGGGCATTTGGGTTGATTCCATGTCTTTGCTATTGTGAATAGTGTTGCAGTGAACATACACATGCATGCATCTTTATAATAGAATGATTTATATTCCTTTGAGTATATGCCCAGTAATGGGATTGCTGGATCAAATGGTATTTCTGGATCTGGGTCTTTGAGGAATCGTCACACTGTCTTCCACAATGGTTGAACTAATTTACATTCCCACCAACAATGTAAAAGCATTCCTATCTCTCTGCAGCCTTGCCAGCATCTGTTGTTTCTTGACTTTTTAATAATCACCATTCTGACTGGCGTGAGATGGTATCTGATTGTGTTTTTGATTTGCATTTCTCTAATGATCAGTGATGTTGAGCTTTTTTTCACGTTTGTTGGTTGCATAAATGTCTTCTTTTGAGAAGTGTCTGATCATGTCCTTTGCCAACTTTTTAAAGTTTTTTTTTCTCTTGTAAATTTGTTTAAGTTTCTTGTGGACTCTGGATATGATATCTTTGTCAGATGGATAGGTTGCAAAAATTTTCTCTCATTCTGTAGGTTGTCTGTTTACTCTGATGATAGTTTCTTTTTCTATGCAAAAGCTCTTTAGTTTAATTAGATCCTTTTTGTCAGTTTTTGCTTTTGTCCCTTGAGGGCTTTGAAATAACACTTGTGGTCTTCTGGTTGAAGTGTAGTTCAGGGCCAGTGCATATTAGTGGACAGCGCTTAGTAACCATGGAGGAAGATGTAGAGTCAGAAGATGAAGAGGAGGGGGATATGAAACTTTTAAGTATATCTAGAAGGCAGTCCATCTGTGGAGGTGATAGAAAGATTCCACAGAGAAAAGTAAAACTTGCTGCTGATAAAGATGAGGATGATGATTTTGATAATGAGGAAACTGAAGAAAAAGCTCTAGTGAATAAATCGGTATGAGATACTTCTGCCAAAAATCAAACCAGAATGGAGAAAGACTAAAAATCCTTAACAAGAAGATCTAAAGGTAAAGAATCCTTCAAAAAAACGGGGAAAAAACCCTGAAAACACCTAAAGGACCTAGTTCTGTAGAAGACATCAAAGCCAAAATGCAAGCAAGTATAGGAAAAGGTGGTTCTCTTCCCAAAGTAGGAGCCCAGTTCATCAGTTATGTAAATAATTGCTTCTGGATGAATAAACAGGAGGCTATTCAAGATCTCTGGCAGTGGAGAAAGTCTCCTTAAGAAAATAGTTTAAACAGTTTGTTAAAAATTTGCCATCTTATTTCATTTCTATAACAGTTGATATCTAGATGTCTGTTTGATAACACAGAGTGAGAACTTTCCCTACCGTGTTTGATAAATGTCCAGGTTCCACTGCTAAGAATGTGTTTCCCAAAATGTCTATTTGATTTTTGAAGATGGATCTCCACCCTCTGCTTGGTTTTAAGTATGTATGAAATGTGTGCTAGGATATAGTAGTCACAGTGGCCAGACATGGAAATGGCGGGGAGACAAAAATGTACATGTGAAATAAACTCAATGTTTTAATAAAGTAAAAAAAATTGTAATATTCAGCCTTCTGACATCAAACTATTTTTCTCACAGAATCTTATAACTGAAAAAACTATATTTGAGTATAATATTCCTCTATTCATTTATTTCTTAAGCTTTATTTTATTTAGTACTCTCAGTCTTTGCCCATATGGTAACAAACATCTTAATAAAAATGGAAAAAGCATTAGCTTTGGATACAGTGTTCATCTTAATGGTCATGCTGAATTGACCAGATGACTTTGACTAAATTAACTGTGTTTATTTGTACTTACATTTGCAATTTTTAATCTGAGTCTTCTCTCTCAGTCTCTCTTTTATCCCTGTTACTCCTGTCCTGGTCAAGTTGGCATCCACACCCAGCAGTTTCTCCATGGGTTTTGTCCTAGAAGGAAGCTTTTGTTCCTTAATTTTGAGATTTTATTAGAGCCACGCTCCTCCAGCACCTTCAGCCCTCCCTTACTGAGAACGTTTTGCACTACAAATTGGAATGTGCAGAGTTCTTTCGAGTCTGAGCCACTGTCCTCACATTGGCCTGCTGTGCTTCCCAGGGACCACTGGTTGATAATTTTGGAGTTTTCCTGTTCTCAGATCCCTCAGATATTCTGCTTCTTTCTCTTATCTCTTACATGGTAGCTGATACGCTATAGGTCTTGTGGCTGGCTGGTCGTTTAATCCCCATCTGTTCATATTTTCAGGTTACTGGGGAAATCTTAGCACCTCATTGTTACCATGGTGTAAATATTGGCCATGAGTTTTTGGTTTTGATATTCTACTTACTCTGTCTGTTTTTATGTGGTGGGGGTGGTGGGTTGGGGAGATTTAAAAACTATATTGTGGTTGCCATCATCTTCCCAGAATTCCTCTCTGATCAGTCCCTTTTACACATTTATCTCTCTATTTGAGATATTGCCAACAGTTTTCTGGAAGCGCTGACCCACAGGTTAATTAAATGGAAACTAGACTGTAATAAAAGAAACTAGCCTCACTGGAGGTGGCTTGCTGGTACAATTCTTTTAACGTGGACATTTAATTTTTCTGGATGTGTCTGTCTGGGGCTTGGGATACATTACTTCCTTATTACTCAATTTGCAAATATGGTGACAGTGTATATATCATTTTTATGCATTTCAGATATGCCGTGAGTCAATTTCTGTTCTCCTGCTCTATAAACATGAGAATTACTTTAAAAAATGGATTTAGCACCATTAGCTTAAGTTTCAGGTATTGGTTCTAATTCTCCATCATGGGAATTGTAAAGGGGTTTTACTTTTTGCCATGTTGAGTACTTTTTTAAGTGTTCTGTGTGAGAGGGTTGCTTTCTTTTCTTTCCCTGACCTCATGTCTTTCTTGGTCTTAAAAACCATTCAGGCCTGTAGTCCCAGCTAATCGGGAGGCTGAGGCAGGAGAATGGCATGAACCCGGTGGGGTGGAGCTTGCAGTGAGCCAAGATCGCGCCACTGCACTCCAGTCTGGGCAACAGAGCGAGACTCCGTCTCAAAAAACAAAACAAAACAAAACAAAACAAAAACAAAACAAAGAAACAAACAAAACAAAACAAAACCATTCAGGCTGGGAATAAAGGAGGTGAAAGCCTTCTTAGGGTTTTCTTTGGCTTCAAACCTAGTGTCAATTAAACAAGTCTAATTTCTTTTGGAACTTTGCCTCTTTTTTGAGAAAATTAATCATTGCAGAAATGAACATTCATTTGGTCATTTGGAACCTTATGAATTTTTGTTTGAGTTTAAAATTGATTAGAAGTGATGCTGGTGGTAGTCTGGGGTGAGTAAGAAAGGAAGGAAGCAGAATTCATTATCCCCCCCAAATCTATCACACTCCAAGGGCATTTTCTGAAAAATCATTATTGTGAGCATGTTGTTAGACCTTATTATGAAAGGTGAGTGGATTAGCAATTTTACCTAATTCACAGGAGAGGAAAATAGGAATCTGAGAAATTTCTAAAAGACCTAGAAGATTTAATTAATTCTCAAACTTCTTCCTTGTGTTCTATGCTCAGCTATAGAAATGTCTGATTTTTCAACAGCAATAATCATTGATTACCTACACTTTCTCTTACAATAACAATTTTTACCTAGTTTTCAGAGAGATGCATAAAGCCCTAATTTTGGGAACTGTAGTAATTGCTACTGATTACACACATTTTTTAGGGGGTGCATAAATGGACTTTGATGTACTTGGAGTTGGGTGATTTACAATAGGAGAAGTTTTCTCCGTATTTTATCTCACTTCTTGTCCCAGCACAGCCCATCTGCTCCTCTCTGGAGTCTTGCTGTGTGTGGTACCCAGTTCATGACTACTTAATGCCCAGTTCTTCACCCTTGCCAGGCTATTTTCCACCATCTGAAAAGCCTCCCATGTCAATTATATTAGTAAGAGTTAATCTGTCTATTCTTATCTTGATCAAAACTCAATTCCTGCAGGAAATCTTCTATAAATGCTATTCCCTCTGAGTGTGCCATTGGGGCACCATCCCTCTGGCATGTGTATATTCAGTTTGAATAATAATGCTTCTCACTGCATTTAATGTAGCTTTCAGTGCAAGCCAAGATCTTAATAAATAATTCTTAACTAACCTATCACCTTTCCTTGTAGGAAAACCAGTAGGTTAACCTCATGTATCAAAAGTTTTTATTCAGGTTTTGAGTGTTTTAGCATAAAACAAATGTGCTATGACAACTAGAGGAGGATGAGTTTAGGTGAATTAAGTTTTATAGTGCAACTTGGTTATTTGTATATCAGCACTTAAATATAACATGTAGTAATAACTATATAAATGTTTTTTGAATTATAAAAGGAACAATTCTATATAACTGTGTACCAGGCACTTTGCCAAGGAATCTGGATCATCCTGTTTAGGAAGTATGTGCTATTATTGTACTTACTTTACAAATGGTGACCTTGATATTTAAAGAAGCTGGGTAACTTGTGGGAGATTACTTAGGCAATAAATGGCAGACCTGTGGTTTCTTTACAGGCAGTCTGAATCTAGAGCTTACGTTAACTACTTCATTCAGTCCTAATTCCAAGAATAAGAACACCATGATAAATCATCTTTTTTTCCTGTCCTTTTTACCGTACCTAGGCAGATTTCAATAGCCCAGAGCAGTGCTTCACAAAATTTTTTTGTTGATAACCAGCATCAGAATCATTATATTGTATAACTGATTCATTGACTAAGCATTGGCCTGTGGGATATAATCTAAGTGCAGCTTTGTTTTTTTCTCTCACTATCCTAGCTTTGTTTGGAGGTCCAGTCCACACTGACTCTTGCTTTAGGAAGTTCTCTGCAGCAGAATCTAAAACAATTTGAGGTCTGCTCACCGTCCTATATGACCTGCCTTGTTTAGAGGAAACATGCATATATCCATTACCCCCATAAATTCTGGGAGCTAAGACTAAACTAAGCTGGTGGTGCTGAGTTCAGCCTGTGCTCCCAGAATCTATGGGGGTAAGGGATATATGCAAGTTTTCATATGTATATATCCTCAGGCACGTTCACTTTTTCAGCAGTAAGTTGAGCCTGCTGTCTTTCAATAGCCGGGAACACATTTCAGGCTCTGTGAATGATCTCATGGGAGTCCCCTGTCTTTGCATACTCTGACCCTTTTTTATATCCTTGTTTAGATGAGGCATCCAATGCGATGGAACTAGTTTGAATAATTTCTTTTGTGGATTCTGCACATGGGAGGAGTGAGTGAGTGAGGGGTGTGACTCCCCCTCACTTTGGTATCTGTCATATTGGTGCCAGTGCAGGACATTTCATTTTGTCCCTCCAGACTCTCAAGTAAGTCCTCTCTGTCTTCTTGTGCAGCCCAAGAGGCTGAGCCACATAGACTGTATCAATGTGCTCCTAAGGGAGCCCTCTGGCTTCCTGTTGACATTTGTCAATTGAGAGTATCAGAAGAAGCAAGAAGAAGGGAGAAGAGTAAGGTGGGGGTATTGTTTCCCTGGGTTCCCTCTCTGGGTTTCCTTGGGCTTCCTGCTTCCCTCAACAAACACCACAGCTTTTGTCAGCAGTTCTCTCCACCCACTGCCTGTACTCTCTGATTCTGGTAACTAGTCTCTTTCCTTGCCCTTTCAGGTCTAGGGAAGTTAATAGGTGCCTTGTTGTTTCTAGTCTTGGGGTACTGCATTACCCCTTATGGTTTCCCTATACCCTACTTACACCTTTTGTGAATTCTGCCTTTATGAAACATCCCTCAGTTATCTCCTTCAGTGTGACATCTCTTTCCTGGTGGGATCCAATTTGATATGACACCTCAGTTGACACTGACATAGAGCTGCTGCCCTTTTAGCATCCTGTTACACATGTTAAAAATATAGATTCCTTAGATCCCCATCAGACCTACTGAATCACAATCTCTGGTGGTAGCATTTGGGATCCTGCATTTTAAATAAGCATTTCAGATGATTCTAATGCTCACTGGAGATTCAGATTTAATAGAAGCTGTATTAATCTGTCCTTGCACTGCTGTAAAGAAATACCCGAGACTAGGTAATTCATAAAGAAAAGAGGTTTAATTGACTCATGGTTCCACAGGCTGCACAGGAAGCATGACTAGGGAGGCCTCAGGAAACTTTCAAGTATGGCAGAAGGTGAAGGGGAAGTAGACGTATCTTACATGGCTGGATCAGGAGGAAGAGAGCGAAGTGGGAGGTGCTACACACCTTTAAACAACCAGATCTCATGAGAACTCACTGTCATGAGAAAAGCAAAGGGAAAATCCAGCCCCATGACCCAGTTACCTCCCATCAGGCCTCTCCTACTACATTGAGGATGCCAATTTGACATGAGATTTGGGTGTGGACACAAATCCAAACCATATCATTCCACCCCGTCCCTCCCAAATCTTATGTCCTCCCACATTGCAAAGTACAATCATTGGCTAGGTGCAGTGGCTCATGCCTGTAATCATAGCACTTTGGGAGGCTGAGGCAGGTGGATTACTTGAGGTCAGGAGTTTGAGACCAGCCTGGCCAACATGGTAAAACCCCATCTCTACTAAAAATATACAAAAATTAGCCAGGTGTGGTGCGTGTGCCTGTATTCCCAGCTACTTGGGAGACTGAGACAGAAGAATTGCTTGAACCTGGGAGGCAGGAGTTGCAGTGAGCCAAGATCACCCCACTGCACTCCAGCCTGGATGACAGAGTGAGAGTCTATCTCAAGAAAAAAAAAATCTGTTCTCAACAGTCCCCCAAATATTAACTCATTTCAACACTATACTAACTCAAAAGTCCACAGTCCAAAGTCTCATCTGAGAGAAAGTAAGTCCCTTCTGCTTATAAGCCTGTAAAATAAAAAAAAACAAGTTATTTTCAAGATACAGTGGGGGTACAGGCATTGGGTAAATATACCCATTCCAAAAGGAGAAATCAGTCAAAAAAGAGGGACTACAGGCCCTGTGCAAGTCCGAAACCCAGCAGGGCAGTCATTAAATCTTAAAGCTCCTAAATAATCTCCTTTGACTCCATGTCTCATATTCAGGCCATACTAATGCAAGAGGTGGGCTCCCAAAGCCTTGTGCAGTTCCACTGCTGTGGCTCTGCAGGGCTCAGCTCCCATGGCTGCACTCATGGCTAGCATTGAGTGCCTGCGGCCTTTCCAGGTGCACGGTGCAAGCTGTCAGTAGATCTACCATTCTGGGGTCTGGAGGACAGTAGCCCTCTTCTCACAGTAGCTCTCTCATGGTAGCTGTGAGAAGAGGACTACCATGTGTAGTAGATCTGTGTGGGGCTCCAACCCCACATTTCCCCTCTTTACTGCCCTAGTAGAGGTTCTCCATGAGGGCTCTGCCCCTGCAGCACACTTCTGCCTGGACATCCAGGTGTTTTCATACAACCTCTGAAAGCTAGACAGAGACTCCCAAGTGTCAACTCTTACCCTCTGTGTACCTGCAGGCTTAACACAGTGTGGAGGTACCAAGGCTTAGGGCTTGCACTCTCTGGAGCAGCAGCCTGAGACATATCTGGGGCCCTTTTATCCACTGCTGGAGCTGGAGTGACTTGGACACGGGGAGCAGTATCCTGAGGTTGTGCAGGGCAATGGGACCCTGGGCCTGGGCCATGAAACCACTCTTCCCTCCAAGACCTCTGGGCCTATGATGGGAAGGGCTTCCAGGAAGGTCTCTGAAATGCCTTGGAGGCATTTTTCCCATTTTCTTGGCTATTAACATTTGGCTACTCTTTACTTATGCAAATTTCTACAGCAGGCTTGAATTCCTCCCTAGAAAATGGGTTTTTGTTTTCTACCACATGGTTAAGTTGCAAAGTTTTCAAACTTTTATGTTCTAGTTCCATTTAAAATAGAACTTCCAGTTTCAAAACATCTCTTTGCTCATGCATACACTGTTAGAAGCAGCCAGGCTACATCTTGAATGCTTTGCTGCTTAGAAATTTCTTCTGCCAAATACCCTAAATCATTGTTCTCAAGTTCAAAGTTCCACAGATCCCTAGAGCAGAGGCACAGTGCTGCCAGTGTCTTTGCTAAAGCATAGCAAGAGAGACCTTTACTTCAATTCCCAATAAGTTTCACATTTCCATCTGATATTACCTCAGACTGGACTTCATTGTCCATATCACTATCAGCATTTTGGTCACAACAATTAACATGTCTTTAGGAAGTTCCAAACTTTCCCTTATCTTCCTGTCTTCTTCTGAGCCCTCCACACTCTTCCATCCTCTGCCCATTATACAGTTCCAAAGTAACTTCCACATTTTCAGGTATCTTTATAGCAATGCCCTACTCCTAGGTACCAATTTTCTGTATTAGTTTGTTCTTACATTGCTATAAACAACTACCCAAGACTGGGTAATTTATAAAGAAAAGAAGTTTAATTGGCTCATGGTTCCACAGGCTGAACAGGAAACATGGCTATGGAGGCTTCAGGAAACTGTCAATCATGGCAGAAGGTAAAGGGGAAGCAGACACATCTTACATAGCTGGAGCAGGAGGAAGAGAGTGAAGGGGAGGTATACACTTTTAAACAACCAGATCTCATGAGGACTCATTATCATGAGAACAGCAAGGGGGAAATCTGCCCCCATGATCCAGTCACCTCCCAACAGGCCTCTCCTACAACACTGGCGATGACAATTTGACATGAGATTTAGGTGGGGACACAAATCCAAACCATATCAGAAGCTTAACACCAGGAAGTAGAAATCCTGGTGTTTTGGGTGTTTTGAGTGAGACCCAACAGGCAGGAGTTTAACCAGGGTACACCAGCCTAGAAGGCTTAATGAGTTCAAATTGGCAAAGTGCTTTAAGATTCAATAATAGAAAAAACAATATGTTCATACCACCCTTGTAGCATTTGTGTTTTCTTATATTTTCTTCAAAAGTTGACTTAATTCTTTTGAGCAAATTGATTATTTTTCCACCATTGTATAGCTCCTATGGGTGGTTTTAAAAAATATTTTTCTTGAGATTATAGACATGGCTTACCAGTATCAGTTCAAGTTATTGTGGCCTAATACATATATCTAATATCATTGTTAATACTTCAATTACATAAATAGTTTTTGAAATAACTCTTATTGCTAAATGTTTTCTAGAACATTTTTTAAAAAGGAGAGTTTTGGAATTACTTTTAGTAATGGTATGGCAGGCATAATAGTTTCCCCTGCTGCAAATGTCCATGTCCTAATACCTGGAACCTGTGAATATGTTAGATCACATGGCAAAGGGAAATTAGAATTGCAGATGAAGTTAAGATTGCTAATCAGATGACCTTGAGATATTACGATTATCCTGAATTACTCACTGGTCCCAATGTAATCACAAGGGTCTTTACAGTGGAAAAGGGAAGCAGACGTCAGAGTGAGGTGATATGAAAAGGAGTAGACCTATTTTGACTTTGAAAATGGAAGGGGCTACAAACCAAGGAATAAAGGCTGCCTCTGGGAGAGGGAGAGTCTTAAAAAGGCAAGGAAGCAGATTCTCCCCTAGAGCCTCCAGAAAGGAACACAGCCCTGATGATTCCATGATTTTAGCTTAGTGAGACCCATGTTGGACTTCTAACCTACAGAAATGTCAGCTAATTTGTGTTAAGCCACTAAAGTTATTGGTAATTTATTGGTAATTGGTAATTTGTTACAGCTGCAGTAGAAGACAGACATAAAGACTTACAACAAATGAGTGGGAGGTGGTTTCAAATAATAAATCAATATTTTAACTGGAGTCATTTACCCTGTAAGCCTCTGAGCATGCAATGGCTATAATTGTCATATTCGAATATTTGAAAATTTAATTCATTCCTTTGGAGACTTAGTGAGTGATATCATGACTTTTTGATATTTTAATTATGAGGTTGGTATGGGAGCAAATTATGCACAGGGAGTGACAACTAGGAACCTGTGGTGCACTACTGGACCCATTCTAAGCCAGGGCTTGACTGATGCTGCCTAGAATGTCACTGACTTTCATTCTGAAGGAGATCGGCCCCCTAAGAGATGATATCTCCATAGAGATCCTGTTCTTTTATGTCTCTGGGAGCCTGTCAGCTCATTCCTGTGTAGGTAAAGAGGCTGGTCAAGGAGCAGGAACATTTCTGCCCAGCAGGGTGGTTCTTGCTCCTGAAGTGGGATCTGAACAGCAGCCCAGGGAGACAGCTATCTTTTGTGTCTCCCTCTTGTTTGGGGGTGGATATGGAACTCTTAAGAGTTCCCACCCTTCACTGTATTGCTTAATGGGCAGCACTTGAGACCTGGTTATGTTGAACCAATGAACAAATAATCTTCAGTTCCCCAATTGTGTTCCCTTTCTGAACACAAATTTTTGATGCAGGTGAAGAAAACATGCCAATACTGTTGGCCTTTTATCTTTTCTTTTGTTACCAATTTGGTTATGGGAGGGATCTGGTTTTCTCTTCCTTGAATCTTCCCATTATTCCTTCTTTGGAAAAGTTTTGGAGGGTAACATTTGGGGTGGCTAGAAATATCCTCTGTGGATATTTCCACAGACCAGAGAGGCTCTGGGGTCTCGAGGAGGCCAGAGCAGGGTCCTGAGGTATAGAGAAGGTGGAGGAATGGCTGATTTAAGGGAGTGAGGTGATGAGGTCCTTGAGGTCTCCACCTCATCTACGTCAGCTGAGTAGAGTAGAAAGCAGATGGGATTTCCAAGTGGAAACCTCGCCTAGGAACATTTGCCTGGAATGTCCTCTTGTGTTATGTCTCTTGGGCAGCTAAGGAAGACAGTAGGTAGCTGGACAGTGCATAGTTTAGTTTTGCTGAAACTCTCGTAAGAATCAGAAAATATTTTTTATCTATAAAAACTTCTTAATTATTTAATAAGCTTTCAGTTACTTTCAGAACATTTTGCTTTTTTAAGGAGAGAAGTAAATTCATAACCTTTATTATTGGATGTTTTCATTAACCAAAGTTATGTATGTACATGGCTTAGAAAATCAAATATTCTTTGAGGCTTTGACAGCGGCATCCTTGAACTACCTGCTGTACCCTCATTTCTGATTTCCAGAGGCAATTTGGATATACTCTTCCAATTCTCATATTAAACATTTTATATTTGCTATCATATTTTAAATTCCCTAGAACTAATTTTTGATTTCTGAATGCTGACAAGGATTTCCTCCTCAGGCTCTGTCAAACTTTCTTCCTGACTAGGCCTTGGCCTGCTGAGCCCAGTTTTAGCAAGAATTCTTCTATGCCAGTTTACTGAGAATCCCCCATTCTTAATATCCAATCAGGCTCCTCATTCTCCCAGGCTTGATACCCAACAAAGTTTCTTTTAGTCATTTTCCATCCAATGACTCACTCATTCTGCCCATTGGATATACATCTCCAACTGTCCCTGTTGTATTTAGAGTTGAGTTCAGCCTCTTTCTCCTACTGTAATAGTCTTGACTCCTATTGCAATGGTCTTGAATAAAGTCTTTCTTGCCTGCTTAATTAGTCTGGTGCAATTTCTCTTTGACGGTGTTTCTTGCCTGCTTAATTAGTCTGGTGCAATATCTCTTTGATGGTGTTTCTTTTGTATAAATTCTTTTTCTTATTTTTGTCAGTGTAGTATCTTCTCTTACGAACCAGAGAATATTAGTGACTTTTAAAATAAAAGTTTTCTTTTCTCTGCTTTGTTTCTACAGATTTACAGAGGGGTTTTTTTTTTTCTTGGAAAATGTTTTTTTTTTTTTTCTCTGTTTTCATATTTAAGAATGGAGAACTATTCGGATTGGAACTTCTATGTGTGAATACTTATCAATTGGTAGCGTTTACTTTAGGATGATTGGGCTAAGCCATTTCATTGCCTCTACCTCCTCCTTCATTCCCCCATTAATACCTGCTCTTCCTTTCTCTGGTGCTGTTTAGTTTCTCCAGAGAGAAATTTCCCAAGCTTCTGCTTGTTGGGGTAGACAAGGGCACAGTTAGTTAAGTGAGCTCTGGAAGCAAGTGTGAATAAGAATCTGGGAATCTTACCTTTAAATGTGTGGTTTTATGTAATTACCGTATTATAGTAGTCTCTCTGTATCCATGGGAGATACATTCTAAGACCCCCAGTGGATGCCTGCAACTGTGGATCATGCCAAACCCCATTTATACTGTGTTTTCCTCTACATGCATACCTGTGTTAAAGTTTAATACACAGTAAGAGATTACCAATAAGAACTAATAATAAAATTGAACAATTAAAACATACTATAATAAAAGTTATGTAAGTGTGGTCTCACTATCTTTTTATCTCAGAATATCTTATTGTATCTTACTCACTTATTTTTGGACCTGGTTGACTGCAGGTAACAGAAACCACAGAAAGTGAAACTTCTGCTAAGAGGAGACTACTGTATTAGTTCAGATATTCCTTACTTTCTGTATCCCTGGTATCCCCAGCCCACAGTGCCTCCTATTCACTAGATTTAGTGAATCTAGTCTTCTGGAGGTTGGGAAGGATGTTTAGAGGTCAAAGAGCTTTCTATACAGATGCCCAGTCAATCCTCCTGTTTTCAGCCCTGCACAATTTTCTACTGTACGATTTTCTAGTGTGTAGAGGTACAGAGTAACTCTAATTACCGACCATTTTCATGATTCTGAAGACATAATCAACTGGTTTCTTTCACTGCTGGCTTAGGGTTAAACTTTCTTAGGTCTGCTGAATCAGGATCACCTGTCTGTCTGTTGTCTCCTTTCCTTCCTCCAATATTTTGTTTCTGTCTTCTCCTAATGTTTTTGGTTGGTCTTTCCCAAAAGTGGAGTGTCAGAAGGTGTTCAATGCATCATGTTTAACAGGAAGTAAATGCATACATTTTAGAAAGTTTTTCAAGATCTTTCTTAGCCAATTATCTTCTCATTTCCTTTCAGTCAATAAGAAATTCAATTCACCTTAACATCCCAGTCCCTCCCAACAAACTTAGAATTAATAAATGATGATGGAACTATTGATCTATTATGTAAATAGATACACTATGTTTCCTTGGCACTTTTTAAAGGTTGTAAAGCAGTACTATATTAAATAAATCCAATGAAGGAAAATAATTCACATTAGAGAATAAATTACATAAGTGAAAACTACCTCACCCACCGTATTGCATTAAAGCTGAGAATTATCTCAGTAATCACCTAACAATAGGGGTCCATATTGATTTTAACTGCTAATTACATCAGGGCTATGCCCCCGAGTTAGAATTTTAAATCTAATTCTGCATAGTCTGAAAGTGCTTTCCGAACTCTAAGTGAGTTGTAATTTAAACAGAAAAAAGTTACAGATCATGGCAAAACAACATATCTGACTAGCTTATCCCGTATGAACTGATTTAAGAACTTTTTCATCATCTTTTATCATAGTATGGTCTGGCCTTGTATTTTGGACCAAGGAGTTATAAATTGGAATATTTAACACCAACCCCAGTAGAATAAAGCTTCCAACAAATTCAGAATTAATAAATGGTGATCGAACTATTCAGACATTAAGATTGGATATTTCTTTTGTTTGTCAAAGCCATTTGAGTGACAAATAAAAATCTGATTAGAATTTAAGGAGATGTAAATGAGGTAAAGAAGTAGCAGGAATAAATTCCTGTTTGCAAAAATGCAGGGCTTGTGTTTCTCTGGACTAATGCCTCAAATCTCTACCTTCCTTTTGAAGCATATAGAAGTAAACACTGACAACACAGGGTTTAAAATATTTGTAAGTAGACAGATATGAATTTTTGCTTATGAAAGAAAGGATGTAGAAGATTAGTTCAATTGACTTCCTCTACATTCCATTCCAAACTCACGTTATAATGTTATAGAACATTCTCCCACATTTAAAAATGCCTCTTATAGTTCAATAATGTGACACCAGGTGATGAGGCACATCAATTACTAACAAATCCTCTGGCATATTTCTGTTTTGATAAGTAATCCTTAACAATATCCTTTCAATAAACTTCTGTTTTCAGTAAAATGAGATTTATTTTCAGATACTCTTTCAACAAAGTCAAATGGTCTTCTGTACAAGGAAAGGTATAGTTAGACTATTGTATTGTCAATATTTCAGTCTACAGGTATGTATTAAATATCTCAATATGCTCTGAAGTATAGAAAAACATGTTTTTTGGTTTAATTTTATGAACACATCTACCATAGTGCCAGTCACATAGTAGATAACTATAAACATTTTTTGGATTTCAATAATGCTTAAATTTGTTGACTACCCACTATAAAATAAGTCTTAAGAAATAAAATATCAAACAAGACTTAAGCCTTTTAGGCAAATGAAGAAATAGTCAAATAATAATCTCAAAGTAGATGACAGTTACCTATCACTTACTCATAGGCAGAGTTGATATTTAATTAGTATTGGACATAGACATAAACTACATCAGTTGGTGTATAACCACGGCTCTGAACACCTACCCGTTCCACTGCCCTCAGCACCCTGGCCCACTACAATCCAGCAGCTAAAGGATGGAAGCCTGACACAACAGGAGGTCTACAGGGCTGAGTGTCCATTTTGATTGGTCAATGTCTAGATATATTGTTGTTAAATATCTTGACTATCACTCCTGTCAATATCACCCTTCCCCTCTCACCAGGTAATAATTGCTTAGGGAATGTAAATAAATTTTCATAGTAGCTGGATGCAGATTTTATTAGTGTACAAATCAGTTCTTTTTGGGTGGGGAAAATAGAATGCAGCATTTCCCAAGCTCTTTTCATGGAAGTGTTGATGATTGGCTTGAAAAATGCTGGATTGAACAGTTTATACTTATTTCTCTGGTATAGAATGTCTCAGAGCCTTGAACATACGACTTTACATGTTAAATCTTTAGGAAGGGATATAATATCTCTGTTTCCCAAACCTGCTCAACTGTGGAGCCTTTTTTGCCTTGAACACCAATTAATATCAATGGATATAATGCTAACTACAATCCTAAATATTTAGGATACCTCTTTGCTTCTCCTCATGTGTATAAAAGATTAACATTATTTATTTTTCAGTTATCAATTTTTTTGTCATATTAAGGCAAAGAAAAGTTGTCGACTGTTGTTTTAGTTCGGCTATGCTAGGTCATTTTGTGGGAACACAAAATACCTAAATGTTAGTGTTTTGACATAACAGAAGTTGCTTAACAACACAAAAGTTGCTGTGAGTGGGGATACTGTTCTTCAAATAGTGACCCAGTGATGGGGCAGCTTTTTTCTTACGTTGGGGAGCAGTCAGAATGTTTGGTGAGCCCTACTGTCTGTACCACAACTATATTGAAAAGTCAGGAATATTGTCTAATATATTGATTGTCCTTTGGTTTTATTTTAATAAATAAAAAGCTACATATTTTTATCTCCCTCCAAAAGATTTTTACAGTTCTGCAAATTAGCCATTGAAAAGTGTCAGTAGGCCCTGCTTAGCCCATTCTTAGAATGTATGTCAGCATTACATGTTCAGACATTTTGTTCAATCTATGCTATAGGCAGACAGGATTGAGTTTGGTTATCAGATTTCTGTGCTTTTTGACATCTTGTTTACATATCATTATCGTTCATTTCAGTGTTTCTTATTCTTTCTGTCCATTTGGTTAATGTGTGCCTAGATACTCAAAGAAGAACTCTATAGTTTTTTTCTAGATGTCAGAAGTACTGTCTTTTACCATGATTATTTTCCTAAGAGACAGGTGAGAAATCTTCCCTAATTTTGGCCCAACTGACTGTCTCTGTTGAAGAGATATTCTTGTCTTTGTTATCAAGGAGATAGTGCAAAAGGATATGAACACTGACAGAAGTTGAACATAGTATCCTGCAGTGCCTGGTCTAAACTAATTGCTATTAATTTTTCAGTTTTGTGAGTAGCACATTCACTCAAATTTATTCAGATGTTGGTAAAGCCTCCATTATTACCTCCCACCTCTCAGGCTCTCAGGTGTCATCTACCTGAGTCTGAACATTTTATTGGGAGGAAAGAAGCTACCTTAATCTGGTGTAGACCAATGCTGAAGGATGCTGTATTAATGCAAAGGATGAGTCCCTTCTTCTGATTACTTAAAATTTTTCCAAAGTGATTTGGACTCAACAAGGTTCACTAATGTAGTTTTTTTTGTTGTTGTTTGTTTGTTTGTTTTTTTTTTTGAGACAATGTTTTGCTCTGTTGCCCAGACTGGAATGCAGTGGCCCCATCTCGACTCACTGCAACCTCTGCCTCCCCAGTTCAAATGATTCTAGTGCCTCAGCCCCCCGAGTAGTTGGGATTACAGGCGAGTACCACCATGCCCGGCTAATTTTTGGTATTATTAGTAGAGACAGGGTTTCACTGTGTTGGCCAGGCTGGTCTCAAACTTCTGGCCTATTAGCGTAGTTTTCATCATGGTGCTGTCAGTAAATATCCAGGAAAGCTCAGCGGCCACACCTGTACCTGACACTTTCCTTCTTGGGTTCTCTTGTTCTTTCTTTTTCTTCCTAAATTCTCCTAAGCAGGTATGGCCTTTGTGAATTTAATTTTAAAAATTCGTAATTTAAAAAATTCAGCAAGTACTGGTTTGCAGCTATATTATACTAAGCCCCTATTGGCAGTCTTTTCTCCTGGCTTTGTGAATTCAGTGTTTTGAGAAAATAGTTTTCTTTTTTTTTTTTTTTTTTTTTTTTTTTTTCTAGTAATTCTTTTTTTTTTTTTTTTTTTTTTGTTCTTTTTTTTTTTTTTCTTTTATTATTATTATTATTATACTTTAGGTTTTATGGTACATGTGCACAATGTGCAGGTAAGTTACATATGTATACATGTGCCATGCTGGTGCGCTGCACCCACCAACTCGTCATCTAGCATTAGGTATATCTCCCAGTGCTATCCCTCCCCCCTCCCCCCACCCCACAACAGTCCCCAGAGTGTGATGTTCCCCTTCCTGTGTCCATGTGTTCTCATTGTTTAATTCCCACCTATGAGTGAGAATATGCGGTGTTTGGTTTTTTGTTCTTGCGATAGTTTACTGAGAATGATGATTTCCAATTTCATCCATGTCCCTACAAAGGACGTGAACTCATCATTTTTTATGGCTGCATAGTATTCCATGGTGTATATGTGCCACATTTTCTTAATCCAGTCTATCATTGTTGGACATTTGGGTTGGTTCCAAGTCTTTGCTATTGTGAATAATGCCGCAATAAACATACGTGTGCATGTGTCTTTATAGCAGCATGATTTATAGTCCTTTGGGTATATACCCAGTAATGGGATGGCTGGGTCGAATGGAATTTCTAGTTCTAGATCCCTGAGGAATCGCCACACTGACTTCCACAAGGGTTGAACTAGTTTACAGTCCCACCAACAGTGTAAAAGTGTTCCTATTTCTCCACATCCTCTCCAGCACCTGTTGTTTCCTGACTTTTTAATGATTGCCATTCTAACTGGTGTGAGATGGTATCTCATTGTGGTTTTGATTTGCATTTCTCTGATGGCCAGTGATGGTGAGCATTTTTTCATGTGTTTTTTGGCTGCATAAATGTCTTCTTTTGAGAAGTGTCTGTTCATGTCCTTTGCCCACTTTTTGATGGGGTTGTTTGTTTTTTTCTTGTAAATTTGTTGGAGTTCATTGTAGATTCTGGATATTAGCCCTTTGTCAGATGAGTAGGTTGCGAAAATTTTCTCCCATTTTGTAGGTTGCCTGTTCACTCTGATGGTAGTTTCTTTTGCTGTGCAGAAGCTCTTTAGTTTAATTAGATCCCATTTGTCAATTTTGGCTTTTGTTGCCATTGCTTTTGGTGTTTTAGACATGAAGTCCTTGCCCATGCCTATGTCCTGAATGGTAATGCCTAGGTTTTCTTCTAGGGTTTTTATGGTTTTAGGTCTAACATTTAAGTCTTTAATCCATCTTGAATTGATTTTTGTATAAGGTGTAAGGAAGGGATCCAGTTTCAGCTTTCTACATATGGCTAGCCAGTTTTCCCAGCACCATTTATTAAATAGGGAATCCTTTCCCCATTTCTTGTTTTTGTCAGGTTTGTCAAAGATCAGATACTTGTAGATATGTGGCATTATTTCTGACGGCTCTGTTCTGTTCCATTGATCTATATCTCTGTTTTGGTACCAGTACCATGCTGTTTTGGTTACTGTAGCCTTGTAGTATAGTTTGAAGTCAGGTAGCGTGATGCCTCCAGCTTTGTTCTTTTGGCTTAGGATTGACTTGGCGATGCGGGCTCTTTTTTGGTTCCATATGAACTTTAAAGTAGTTTTTTCCAATTCTGTGAAGAAAGTCATTGGTAGCTTGATGGGGATGGCATTGAATCTGTAAATTACCTTGGGAAGGATGGCCATTTTCATGATATTGATTCTTCCTACCCATGAGCATGGAATGTTCTTCCATTTGTTTGTATCCTCTTTTATTTCCCTGAGCAGTGGTTTGTAGTTCTCCTTGAAGAGGTCTTTCACATCCCTTGTAAGTTGGATTCCTAGGTATTTGATTCTCTTTGAAGCAATTGTGAATGGGAGTTCACTCATGATTTGGCTCTCTGTTTGTCTGTTATTGATGTATAAGAATGCTTGTGATTTTTGCACATTGATTTTGTATCCTGAGACTTTGCTGAAGTTGCTTATCAGCTTAAGGAGATTTTGGGCTGAGACAATGGGGTTTTCTAGATATACTATCATGTCATCTGCAAACAGGGACAATTTGACTTCCTCTTTTCCTAATTGAATACCCTTGATTTCCTTCTCCTGCCTAATTGCCCTGGCCAGAACTTCCAACACTATGTTGAATAGAAGTGGTGAGAGAGGGCATCCCTGTCTTGTGCCAGTTTTCAAAGGGAATGCTTCCAGTTTTTGCCCATTCAGTATGATATTGGCTGTGGGTTTGTCATAAATAGCTCTTATTATTTTGAGATACGTCCCATCAATTCCTAATTTATTGAGAGTTTTTAGCATGAAGGGTTGTTGAATTTTGTCAAAGGCCTTTTCTGCATCTATTGAGATAATCATGTGGTTTTTGTCTTTGGTTCTGTTTATATGCTGGATTACATTTATTGATTTGCGTATATTGAACCAGCCTTGCATCCCAGGGATGAAGCCCACTTGATCATGGTGGATAAGCTTTTTGATGTGCTGCTGGATTCTGTTTGCCAGTATTTTATTGAGGATTTTTGCATCAATGTTCATCAAGGATATTGGTCTAAAATTCTCTTTTTTTGTTGTGTCTCTGCCAGGCTTTGGTATCAGGATGATGCTGGCCTCATAAAATGAGTTAGGGAGGATTCCCTCTTTTTCTATTGATTGGAATAGTTTCAGAAGGAATGGTACCAGCTCCTCCTTGTACCTCTGGTAGAATTCGGCTGTGAATCCATCTGGTCCTGGACTTTTTTTGGTTGGTAAGCTATTGATTATTGCCACAATTTCAGCTCCTGTTATTGGTCTATTCAGAGATTCAACTTCTTCCTGGTTTAGTCTTGGGAGGGTGTATGTATTGAGGAATTTATCCATTTCTTCTAGATTTTCTAGTTTATTTGCATAGAGGTGTTTGTAATATTCTCTGATGGTAGTTTGTATTTCTGTGGGATCGGTGGTGATATCCCCTTTATCATTTTTTATTGCATCTATTTGATTCTTCTCTCTTTTTTTCTTTATTAATCTTGCTAGCGGTCTATCAATTTTGTTGATCCTTTCAAAAAACCAGCTCCTGGATTCATTAATTTTTTGAAGGGTTTTTTGTGTCTCTATTTCCTTCAGTTCTGCTCTGATTTTAGTTATTTCTTGCCTTCTGCTAGCTTTTGAATGTGTTTGCTCTTGCTTTTCTAGTTCTTTTAATTGTGATGTTAGGGTGTCAATTTTGGATCTTTCCTGCTTTCTCTTGTGGGCATTTAGTGCTATAAATTTCCCTCTACACACTGCTTTGAATGCATCCCAGAGATTCTGGTATGTTGTGTCTTGGTTCTCGTTGGTTTCAAAGAACATCTTTATTTCTGCCTTCATTTCGTTATGTACCCAGTAGTCATTCAGGAGCAGGTTGTTCAGTTTCCACGTAGTTGAGCGGTTTTGAGTGAGATTCTTAATCCTGAGTTCTAGCTTGATTGCACTGTGATCTGAGAGACAGTTTGTTACAATTTCTGTTCTTTTACATTTATTGAGGAGAGCTTTACTTCCAAGTATATGGTCAATTTTGGAATAGGTGTGGTGTGGTGCTGAAAAAAATGTGTATTCTGTTGATTTGGGGTGGAGAGTTCTGTAGATGTCTATTAGGTCCGCTTGGTGCAGAGCTGAGTTCAATTCCTGGGTATCCTTGTTGACTTTCTGTCTCGTTGACCTGTCTAATGTTGACAGTGGGGTGTTAAAGTCTCCCATTATTAATGTGTGGGAGTCTAAGTCTCTTTGTAGGTCACTCAGGACTTGCTTTATGAATCTGGGTGCTCCTGTATTGGGTGCATATATATTTAGGATAGTTAGCTCTTCTTGTTGAATTAATCCCTTTACCATTATGTAATGGCCTTCTTTGTCTCTTTTGATCTTTGTTGGTTTAAAGTCTGTTTTATCAGAGACTAGGATTGCAACCCCTGCCTTTTTTTGTTTTCCATTTGCTTGGTAGATCTTCCTCCATCCTTTTATTTTGAGCCTATGTGTGTCTCTGCACGTGAGATGGGTTTCCTGAATACAGCACACTGATGGGTCTTGAGTCTTTATCCAGTTTGCCAGTCTGTGTCTTTTAATTGGAGCATTTAGTCCATTTACATTTAAAGTTAATAAAGTTACATTTAATAAAGTTACATTTAATAAAGTTACATTTAATAAAGTTAATAAAGTTACATTTAAAGTTAATAAAGTTTGGGACCCAGTTTAGAGTGTAGAAAAGAAAAAATAGTTTCCTTTCTACCCTCTGTAGTTCTTAGTTGGAATAGACCCCTGTAATGAAAGACAGATTAACAAGAGAAAAACAAGCAGAAGTTTAATAACATATATGCCTCCTGTCTACATGGGGGATAACCCAGAGAAATTAGTAAATGTCTAGAGTAGATCTTAAAGAGTTGTCATAGACCTCAGGCTTAAATACAATTATTTTCTGAAAAATGGTATTACTTACCTATCAGAGAAGGAGACAGCCTTATAAATGGAGATTCCCTTTTGTAAGATGTAAACTTTTTTTTTTACAAAAAGACAACTGTTTAGAGATATGCCTATGTCTGCAATTTCTCGAAATAACCAGCCCAAAATAATCGTTATGCCAAAGAGGCATATTTTGGGATGGCATATTCTGGTCTACAGTCATATTTTGGGGTGGTGTTTTCTTGAAACCCATGAAGAGTTTTCAGCCTCTTAGACCTTTTTTTTTTTTTTTTTTAAGATGGAGTTTCACTCTTGTTGCCCAGGCTGGAGTGCAATGGCTCGATCTTGGCTCACTGCAACCTCCACCTCCCAGGTTCAAGCAATTCTCCTGCCTCAGCCTCCCGAGCAGCTGGGATTACAGGTGCCTGCCACCACGCTTAGCTAATTTTGTATTGTTAGTAGAGATGGAATTTCACCATGTTGATCAGGCTGGTCTCAAACTCCTGACCTCGTGATCTGCCTGTCTTGGTCTCCCAAAGTGCTGGGATTACAGGCATGAGCCATCACATCTGGCCGGATCTTTAAAATAAAAAACACAATTTAAATTTAAATTAAGAAGCAATATATGCTTATTGTAAAATATTAGAAATAACAGGGAAAGAAAAAGAAAAAAATTTGTCCTTAACTCACTCTGCCCCCAAAATAACTACTGTCATCATATTTGTGTATAATATGGTTTTTATGAACTTTTTCTGTTGGTATAAATAATTTCTCATAGTTGCAATAATAGTATAAATACATTCCATTTTTTAATTTGCATTTTGTAGACTCTTTTCCATATTTTATTTTTTTTACATAATCTTCATATTTATCATTTTAGTGGCTGTTTACCGGTTTACTGGGTTAAAATGATGATTGCAAAATGAGTTATAGTTAGAAGAAATGAATTCTTTGAGAAACATTTCTGCTTCTGTTTTGTTTGTTTGAGCAGGGTTCTGGGATACACAAGTCATTCTCCTCTTCACCTGGGCATGTGCACACCTATTTCTTTATTGGCCTTGTTTTCCCTCTTTTGCTTAATACGTGAAATACTTTTTCATGTATATATGAATAATATTAGAAACTTATTTGGAAGGAAATAATGAGTGAAAGAAGTGGTCTCTGAAGATGATCTTTCTGGATAGAGTCAAAGGCAGAGCTTTTCATTTTATCTGACGTTTCATTCCAAGTGAAAATAAGAAACTGCAGCTGTATTTTGTTAACTGCAAAACTGTGCATATGTATCTGAGGAACTTTTATCAAACATCTTAGCAAATGATCATCAATGCTGCTAATTGATTCATTACAATATGTGTACTTATTTGAGCATATTCTTGGGTCCTCTGCATTCAGATGGCCTGATTTGTAATATATGCCATTCTTTTCCATGGTTTGCATATCAGAGATGATGCTTCTCCCCACCCCACCCCCACTGCTGCTGCTGCCTCTACCTGGGATTATGCAGATTCTGGTTTAAACCTCTTTATTCTTTTCTGCAAGCGCACAGCATGATGGACTTCATTTCTGCGAGTAAATGATAATGGATTTCAGCTTTCACCAGTGACATTTGGAAACTACATATCTTAAATCATATGTGTGCTGCACAATAAAAATGATTGCCCTGTTCTAACGATGTGAAAATGTAAATAAAAATGAGTGCTGTAAATATGTAGAGGCCAAATCTTAAAATGAAAGTAAGGGGTCCTAATTATTTTAATGGAGACAATTTTATGATTTTTCAAGCTGGATGTAAAATACAATCTTATCTATAGTGGGTACTTGGGATAATCAAGGGAAGGCCGTTAGGAAGGGTTTAATTTATTCTGTCAGATGTTCAGGGCTCTAAAACATTTCAACAAATCAAAGCCATCACTTGAGAAATAACACATTAAAAGCCAGCATTGGATACCACAAGCCTGCGTCCTTCCTGCCCTTTAATCCCAGTAGCAGTTTTACATTAAATAAAGCATACTTATCATTGATTAGCACTTATTTTGATCTCACTGGGTGTACAGTGCTTTTTGATGCTCTAAATGTCAGAAGATTCAGTTTCTTGTCTAAAATAACTGAGTATCTTTTGTTTATAAAGATAAACATAATGTGTGGGCGGTGTTGAAAGGGTTCTGATAAATTTGTCAGACCTGGGCTTTATGGTTGGGATCTAGAGAGGGAGGAGAATCAGGGCAGCAAGAAAGGGCCCATGGGGCAAGCGTATTTGGAAAGAGCGGGGGTGTTTCCCTAAAGAGCAGTGACCTTGAGAGATGAGATTATTGGAACCTCAGATTCCAGTGATGCTTCTTGAGGCAAAGAAACCTTTGCCTTATTCCCTTATTCCCATTTACTACTAGAAGAGAATGGGAATCAGTTTCCTGCCTTTATTAAAACATGGTAATGAGCTTCTCTTTCTCATGCTTCTATTCTGTAAGAGGAAGAGGAGGCTCTTCTGTCCCAAATGCCGAGGAGGACCCTTCCTCATTTCATATTCCTGAATCATCTGGTCCTTTGCACTTGGAGTATTGACTTGTAGCAGTGACACCTCCACCTCTGCGTGATATGTCTTTCAAGTGAGAAGGCTTTCCTGGTCAATAGTGAATCAATTTGTGCTGGCAGTCTAATTGAATGCCTCCCTCAGACAAATAGGTCACTGGGGGAAAGGGTAAAACCTTGATATGCAGATCTGAATCGAAGCCCCCAGTGAAAGCTGTTTTAAAAATATATATTCCTCTTGACAAGTAGTCTATGTAACAAATGCAGTGCTAGTTATTTGCTCAGCAAAATGAGCATAAATCAATCTCTTTATAGCCTTGTTTTTATTTGATTACTATTATACTTGATCTCTGCAGAAAGAGAGAGAGAGCACACAAAACTCTAGAATGACCCCTAGGATGAGAAATTTCTTGCCCTAAAGTTTTGGGTATGTGGATATCTCTTTATTAAATGGGATACCATTTCCATTTAGCAAATTATATTGATGATGTTTAAATTATTTGACATCTTTAATATTCACAAATTACAGCTTTTCCAAAGATGAGCTTGGTTTTTCTCAGTGTTCTCTTGGGAACTGATGAGAAGAAAGGGTCAGGAGACTCTCAGGTGAGTGCTCAGAATTGTGTTTGCTGCTTCCTAAAACTCTCTTTTAGTCCTTCTATAGCTCTATATCCAATTTACATGAGGAAACGCAGAAAGCTTAGCTAATTTACTGGTATGAACCAAACTCTGGTGTCTCCAAGGCCCAAATACTTTTTTTCCTTACAGGGTTAATTAAATTTTATTATCACTTATTAAGATGGTATTGGGGATAACCCCTTTTATTAGTCTTTCATCTACTGAAGGAAGCCAGAATATGTTACTCCAAAAGATGCCTCTTGGACGTAAAACTCATTTTGAGCCGAGGGCAAATGGAAGGATGCAGTCATAGGAAAGACTCTCTGCTCTTCTCCCACCCCTCCCCCTTTTTTGCCCTCATACATATGTTTACTGCAGGACATATGTTTACAAAGGCAAAGGTGCAAAGGTGTCTGGCCTCCCTTCCTTACCAGGGAGAACAAAGGTTAACCACTGAAGACAACTCTAGACCCTTATCAGCCTGGAGAGACACCAGTTATCCACATAACACACTTTACTAACTAGTCTTTACTATTTATTTGCCTTGCCACAATTTGCTGCCCCTAGAGACTCAAAAGTTCTTTTCCTTTGTCTTGACACATATCTAAAAATTTACTGTTCTTTTTTGAAGATGCTATATAAGCTGGAATTCAAAACGTCCTCTTAGAGAATTACTCATTCCCTGAGTGTCTCCCATGTAGCTGTATGAAATATGCATGTTAATAAACTGCTTGTTATTCTCTTGTTAGTCTGCCTTTTGTTATGAGGTCTGTCCCACCAGTGAAACTAAAGATAGGTAGAGGAAAATTATTTTTCTCTCCCTATACTACATGACATGAAAACGTATGCATTCTCTGTATATTAGTTTCTCATTGTTGCTGCAACAAACTGCCACAAACTTAGTAGCTTAAAACTAAACAAATTTGGCCGGGCACAGTGGTTCATGCCTGTAATCCCAGCACTTTGGGAGGCCGAGGCAGGTGGATCACGAGGTCAGGAGTTTAAGACCAGCCTGGCCAAGATGGTGAAACCTCGTCTCTACTAAAAATACACAAAATAGCTGGGCGTGGTGGCGGGTGCCTGTAATCCCAGCTACTGGGGAGGCTGAGGCAGGAGAATCGCTTGAACCTGGGAGGTGGAGGTTGCAGTGAGCTGAGATCATGGCCACTGCACTCCAGCCTGGGCAACAGAGCATGACTCCAGCCTGGGCAACAGCAATAACAAAAACAAAACAAATTTATTATTTTTCACTGCTTGAGGTCGGAAGTTTAAAAATGGGTCTCACTGGGCTAAAATCAAGGTGCCAGCAGGCTTGCATTCTTTTTTGGAGGATGTAGGGGAGAATCTGTTTTCTTGCCTTTTTCAGCTTCTAGAAGCTGCCCCTGTTCCCTGGCTCATGGTCCCTTTCTTCATCTTCAAAGCTAGCCATGGCTGGTTTGGTCTTTCACACATTGCATCACCCTGACCTCTGCTTCTGCCATCATATCTCTTGTCTCTGACTCTGACCATCTCTTCCACTTTTTGCCCACTTGGTAATCCAGAATAATTTTCTCATCTCAAAGTTGGCTGATTAACACCCTTAATTCTTTCTGCAACCTTAATTTGCCTTTGCCATATAATCTGACATATTCATGAGTGCAGGCAACTAGGACATGTACATCTTTGGGGGACAATTATTCTACTTCCCATACTCTGTGAAGTCTTTTAGCAGAATTATACAGTGGCAAGAGGCTCACTGAAGTCAGACTGCCTGAGTACAAATCCTAACCCTCTGCTTTCTCACTGTATGATTTGGGGCAAGTCAACGATATTCTCTGCATCTTGGCATCCATATCTGTAATATGGAAATACTAATTTGTGGTGGAGGTTGAGATACTGTATATAAAGTGCTTATCATATGCCAGTACCTGACATAGGGTAGATGTCCAATAAATATTGAACATGGGGCTCTGTGCTCCATAAGATTTCACAGATATTATGTTGTTTGTATTCACAGTATGGCTCTTACTAGTAATACATCTCTAGTTGATTTTAAACTTCTTTTAAGTCAAAGTTGTAATTGTAGAAAACAATATGGCTTACAATTAAAGGAAATCTTGCAGGGGAGTCTACCATACTAATACTTTAACATAATCACTTGATTTTTAAATACTTCTAAGTCTGTTTATAAACATTTTATAGTTATTTACAGGCTTCTAGAGAGTAGGGACAATGTCTTTATTCATTTTGTAGGCACTGGCTTGAACATTATTAGCATGCAATGAATGGAGGTGAATGACTGAATGAATCCCAGGAGGCTGAAGTGGCCAGAGGAGAGGGCAGAGACTGGGAAGTGGTAAGGCTTTTGCATTCTCACATTGCTTTTGCTGCACCAAAAGTCCCCTAGCAGTTCACTTAACTTTGCCGTGTTTAAATCTTCTCAACGCAGCAAAGACATAGCAACTTATTTAGAGCTGCCTTGATCAATTCAGTGAATTTGGCTTTAGTCATGTGCAAGTAACAGAAAACTGGGCTCAAATAGGCTAAAGCAATAAGATGTTTATCAGCTCTTGTAACTGAGAAGTCACGGAGGTAGGTCAGGCTTGGGGCCAGCAGTTCACCAATGCCATCGTTTTGTCTCTACCTTTCTCTTCTCTGTTTTCACTATGTCTGCTTTAGTCTAAGGCTGGCCTCTCTTATCACAGGACGGCTGCTAGCAGTTTCTAGGGCTCTTTGCTTTCTTGCTTCTGTCCTGCAGGAGGACAGAGAAAAACTCTCAGTGGTAGTCACAGAAGAGTAAAGAACTAGCTTTCTTAGAAACCAAGAAGCAGCCGGGCGTGGTGGCTCACACCTGTACTCCCAGCACTCTGGGAGGCCGAGATGGGTGGATTATGAGGTCAGGAGATCGAGACTATCCTGGCTAACACAGTGAAACCCTGTCTTTACTAAAAATACAAAAAATTAGCTGGGTGCAGTGGTGGGCGCCTGTATTCCCAGCTACTCGGGAGGCTGAGGCAGGAGAATTGCTTGAATCCAGGAGGGGGAGGTTGCAGTGAGCCGAGATCATGCCACTGCACTCCAGCCTGGGTGACAGAGTGAGACTCCTTCTCAAAAGAACAAAATAACAACACCACCAACAAAACAAGAAGCAACTCTTCACATCTCATTAGATTGAGTCTCAGACTCTTGAGTCATCCCTGGATCAATCACAGTGGCCAAGGGAAAGTGGTTGTGGATCAACTTAAGCCAATTAGAGTTCACCTTTGGCTCTGTGTGTGTGTGTTCAGCTTTTCCCTAAAGTGAAGTTACCAAATAAAATGTAGAAAATGTAGGCTGGCCAAAATACTCAAGCTACATGGGGGGAGAGGTTTATTCTGAGCAGTCAAACCCAGCAAAAATGTAAACAGCTCAGCCCATCTGTGGGTATAAAAGAGGAAACTTCTCCTAGGCAATGAAATCTAGCTGAGTGGAGTCAGAGTCTCTTACACCTTTATAAGCAGTTTCCTTTAATCATCCTTCTGGCTCATCATCTTTTTAATTTATGGAGCATTTCCTAAGGGTTTCAATGCAGAGATTTGCTTTTAAGTGTCAAGTACTTCATTTATTCATTTGCAAGGATTTATTAAAGACCTACTCATGCAAGCTGTTCTGCTGAGCGCTGGGGATTCAGAACTGAATAACAAAACAGCCGCCAAGTTTAAAGATCTTACTACCAAATAGAGCCCCTGAACTGCTAGGATTCTTGGTTGATTTCAAGGATAAATCCTTGTCAGATTCTCAGTCTGACTGTAATTGGATCAAGAAAGTGAAGTCTTTGTGTCTGTACCTGAGCAGAAAGAACTCACCCACTTGTATCAGAGGGATCAATGTTGGGGGACAGAGCTGTTGCATTTTGGAAAGGATGCAAATAGTCTGGAAGAAAGGTGCTTAATCAGTAACAGAGAATGATACAACTTAAGCTTCTTGTATTAAAGTTGTAAACATAGGACAGCTGGGAGATGGGACAGAACAATTGAAATTGGGATATAGAATGTTGTTGCCGCTTGAAATGCATTCCACGGGGGTCTTGTGTGAACTTAATTGAAAGTGATTTAAAACCATGCAGTTGCATCACAGTTCATGACCTTTATTGGGAAGCCCTAGGGAGGAACCTGGGATTGAATCTGTCAATTAAAAATCCTATTTTCTATCATAGAAGTTGGCCATCTGGGTCATCCTGAGAGTTTCTACTGTTGATGAACTTCACATTCTAACTGCTTTCTCTCTAAATAACTACGTCCCTGGGGTAGAAGGTGCAGATCCCTAGGTGCATATGAAACTTACTTAAGCAGTAAAGTGATTTCCTGCAGGTCGCCTTAGGAAATCCTGAAGGACAAGGATCTAGGCTGGGGCAAAATCTAGGGTTAAGCCAAGTTGCTTAAACTGTATCCCTTCATGTGGTTGCCATTCCCTTTCAATTTTGTAATGTTTGAGTGCTAGATGGACAGAGGAAGCCTAAGTATATTAAAATACGTTTAGTATTATAATCAAATAAAATTTCAAAGAAAACTAGGAGGACCCATATTTACGACATTTTTGGTCATTATTATACATGTGACAGTAGTCATGGTGATATTTTCTGCCTGTTATTCTAATTAGTAGTACTTTGATACAGTCAGACCAGTTTTAAGTTCTCCATTCTTTTTGTTCATTTTCCAGCATCCATAAAACACATTAAGACAAATTGTCAGGATCCCTAAAGGGGGCCTGTCAAATAAAACCCTCTGTCCAACCTGAGTGCTAAGGAAGGTAAGAATTAATGCAAGAAAGTAAAACAGATGAGAGTTCAAAATGCCAACTTTATTACTCCTAAAGGCTCACTTGGAGTATGTGTTTCATCAGATGTTCCTACCTAGTCATGGGCTGTGCTGGACCAAGCAAGGCCTATTCTCTGTGGATTGGGGTGACAGATGGCAGGTTTGCTCTTGGAGGAATACAAAAGAACCAGGAGGTAAAAGAGAAGAGCTGAGCGAGTCCAGTTTATTCCTTTAAATTTTTTCCTTAGGCAAGTCACTCCCATAGATCATGGGTGTTACATTAAATGAGCTCCCTCCATGTGGAAAGCTTCATCAAAAGCAGAGAAGTGTTCTCTTTAATGCATAAACAGTTCTTTTGATATTTTATACAGTTTAATCCTCTGTTTATATATGGACTCAACCACACTATCATCCAAAGACACGATCTTGGATTCAAAACAACTGTGGACCTCCTCTGTCCACTATTATCCCCTCATCTACCCTTGTTCCTCCTCCACATGCAGTAAAGATGGTCGCTGAGCTCAGGCTTTTTGAGGTTCTCTTCTGTATTTATTTTTAATTATTTAATTATATTAAATCTCATTTAATCCTACTCAGTGGGATTGTAGCTTGTCATATGCCAGTCATTTTATATACATCATCCCAATTAATTCATAACAAGCCTTAAGAGTAGGATTTATTCTCATTTATAGAAACCAAAACTGTCTTTTAGAGAGGGTAATTCATCTGCGGTTAAAGGATAGTAAGTAGTAAAAACAGGATTCAAACCTGTGTTCTTTCACTCCAAAAGCCTATACAAGGGTTGTGACTGAAAGAAGCTGATAACCCCAAGTAGTTAATTCTGTGGTTTTGGCAATTATTGAAGACTGGGTCTGAAACAGGTGAAATGCATCTATCATGTCCTGAAAAGTGAGCAAGGCCACATCAGTCTTTCTTTCCCAGAAGAGGAATGGTGAATAGTGTTGTTGGGTATTGAGCTCTCTGAAAAGGGAGAGAAAGGTAAGAGAAAAGCCACTTACATCTTTAATATAGGCATCTGTCCTCCTAACCCCCACAACTTAGAGAGAAGTTACAAGCTAGAAGGCTGCAGCATTAAGTTTTCTAGCTTTTCTGCACATAGTAAGATGTGGACTTGGAAGAGGCTTGATTTACCTTTGGGTGGGAGCCCTGAGGCAGAGAGAGTCAGGTGGGTAAACAGTGAGTTGCGTAGCTTATTGACCTACTGTTTTCAGGCATATGTTCTCAGTCACTGGCTCCAAAAGGCCTCCTCTCTTTTAGGGCTCCTCTTTCCTTTCCTTCCTCCAGGGAGGACAGAGGGTTTTATTTAAGAGGCCCCCTTCAGGAGTCCTGACAACTTGTCTTAGTGGTATTTATGGATGCTGGAAAAACGAACAAAAAGAATGGAGAACTTAAAACTGGTCTGGCTATATCAAAGTAATACTAATTAGAATAACTGGCAGAAAATATCATCATAACTGTCACATGTATAATAATGACCAAAAATGTCATAAATGTGGGTCCTCTTTTCTTTGAAATTTTTATTGTTAACACTAAATATGTTTTAATATACTTAGGCTTTCTCTGTCTATCTAGCACTCAAACATTATAAAATTGAGGGGGAATAGCAACCACATGAGTGGATACAGTTTAAGCAACTTGGCTTAACCGTAGTTTTGTCACCAGCCTAGACCCTTGCCTTGTGAGATTTCCTAAGCTGACCTGCAGGAAGTTACTTCACTGCTTAAGTAAGTTTCATATGCCCCAAGGGATCTGCACCTGCACTGCTAAGAACTCATAGCTCCATGGTCAACACGGGCTTCTCTGCTGTTAGTGGAGGAGGAGAAGGAAAAGAAAGTGAGCATTCTATATTTCTTTTTGAGGGAGTAGGCAGCTGTGCACATGCATATCTGTTTCTGAGGGTACATGATTTCCGATTATCTTTGTCTCTGGAGCAGAATGCTTTCCTCCACTTTCTTCCTGGTGAATAATGCCATAAACATCTATTACTTTCATCTCTGGAAGTGCCATGCCTGTTCCACTCCAACTACACCATGTCCCAAACCTCTAATCAAAATATTAAGGCAACCTGTCATTCAAATCCTATCTACCTGCAGCAGTTCCCTAGACAAAGTCATCCACGTTGACTACTATGTGCACAGCAAGTTGCTTTTTGATTTAAGAGAAACTTGAAATTGTTGTAGCTCAGGAATAGTGTGCTGGTAATGACTACTTTTCTTCTTTCCTAATTATCTGGATATCTGATAAGAATAATGAACATCTCACCCAGAACTATAGGCAAAAACCTATACCTCTGGTGTGCAAATGACTGTGACTGAGAGGGAATGGCAACCACATGAGTGGGTAGAGTTTAAGCAACTTGGCCTGTTAGGTAGTGTGGGCCTGAGTCACACAATCAAATTCTTAATTGAAGAAGAGATGGCAAAAGGAGATTTTAGAATATTATTAACAATGTTTCTGAAACACTTAGGATTTCCCACAACAAGGAAATATTCCCAGGTTTCTGGTTCATTGGTAATTTGAGTTTGCCTTTGTAGATTTACTCATTTCTCTTATTAACACTAAAAAGTAAATAAAATTAAGGCCATAAAAATCCATTCTCTTTGTTTCTGCACTGCCCAAGAATACTATGGAGTAGGAACTCCAGGAAACTTAACTTGATTTTAAATTCTATCAATAAATGTAAAAAAGGAAAAGAAAACTATATTTCATTAATTTCTCTCACTCTGTGTCCATCTTCTTTAAAACAAAATTGGAGCCTCTGACAAGATTCTGTTCCATCGGTTTTGGTATTAGTTGGGGTGAAGAAGGAGCCTATCAGTCCTTTCTTTAAAATTGTACCTTGGAGACATTCGTGTTGTTCATGGAGTACTTAAGAATTTTGCCCTTGAACTGATTCCCAAGTAGGAACTCATTTACAGACTTCGGTATGAATATGTAATCCACATGTCCTTAAATTTGGCAGGACCATTGAAAAAGAACCGACACGTTATATGTGATATATTTTTTATAAGGCACCTTAGTGCCATGTCATAGATTAAAATGGGCAGGTGATTCTGACCAAAAAGATAGTTTGTTAAATCTAGCTACAAATGTGGAAATTTGACTTGTGTTTAAGTTTCCCTATCACTAGAGAATAGTTTGATACAATTTTCTTTGTGTAATTGCAAAGAATTGTTTGTGGTAGGGAAAAATCCTTTAACTTGCCAGAGGGTCTTTCCTTTGCCTTTTCTATTAATAGCTCACATTTCTTGAGAGCTAATATTGGCCAGCCCTTGTGCGACATACATTGGTGCATTGGTAAATGTTTAGGAACTGGATCTCAAAAATAATTCCGATTTGTAGCTTTTGCCAGTTTCTGTGGTGTAAATACTCCCACCATGGTCAGTTTCAAGCCATGATTGTGCTGTCACTGAAGGGAGTGGGGAGTTGGGAAGACATGCTACCAGTAGGCTCTTGTGGGCAAATAGGAGTCAACTCCAGTACAACAGTGGCTAGACGTTTACATGTGCTAACTCTCAACGCAGTTCTACGATTTAGATACTGTAACTACCACATTTCAAAGATGAGAAAGCTGAAGCATTGAGAGAATTAACTTATCCAAGTGACACAGCTGGTAAGTGGGACAGCCAGGATGTGCACACAAACAAACTGGCTTCAGAGTCCATGCTGGTAAACATTTCGCAATCACCTTCAGCCTTGGTAGTGGTTTCACCTCCAGTTCAGAAGTTTGGTGAACATATTGTTTATCAATATGAGGTCATTGAGTGTGAAAATTATAAAATAGAAAATTGTATTACTCTATAATTCATCTATGTTTTATATCTTTATATATAAGTTCATCTTTGTAAATTACTTAAGATAATGGTTATACGTGATCATCATTTGGGGGCTAAGATTGTGTCCATTTTTGGGAATATCTCTTAGAGTAAGTAAAAACTATCTCGAGAGTGTCGAGAGTGAGTGTTCTGGTAGAAAATGGAGGGTGGGGAGCCCCTGTGGACAGATGAGGGATGACGGGTAGGTTCTGCCATCAGGTACTGGGACTCACAGGCTCCTGGCTGTGAGTCGCATATTACTTAGCTGGAGCAGCTTCCTGGACCACTTCCACTTGGATTTCCTAGGAGTGCATCTACATGTCTGCTCCTCTGCCCGTGAGCCCCAGGAAGTGGCTTGAGCTCAGCATCTCATAAGTGCGGGTGTCTCCATCATTTGAGCTATGAACCCCAGGTAAAGGTAATATGCCCCCTCAGTAACCTCTCCTTAGGGTTCTTGATGTTGAAATTTTGTTTTTTGGGTAGAGACTTAAGTACGTAGCAATGAATGATCTTTTTTAAGGGAGCCTTGACTCCAATTTAGGTGTAAGATTCTGTTACCAAGGAAATTATAACTGTAGTTACTATTTTTTTAACATTTAAACTCAATGCACCCACAATGGTATCTATTAGGTTGGTGCAAAAATGATTGCAGTTTTTGCCATTACTTTTAATGACAATTAAATGCAATCATTTTTGCACCAACCTAAATATATGTAATTCATATGTGCCCTGAAGGAAGTTGCTTCCCGTCACATCTAGTACTGTTTATAAATCATCTCACTATTTCACATGTGCTATTCAAGCATTTCACAATCAATACAAACAGAAAAAAAAATAGCCTTTTCTTGATAGCTCCACACCTCTACTGCCACCCACCTCCCCTGCTTCACCTCATGCCAAAGAAGCACCAAAACCAGTCACCTAAGATCTTTGCATCTGGATCAGACTTTATAGTGAGTCAAAGGGGCTTACATTCTCCAACAACATTAGTAACTTGAAATTAAAATTTGATTTTTGGTATTATTTACAAAAAGCCTTGTCGCAATTTCCTTTAACCTAAACTCTAGTTTTCTTTCATTTTCTTTGTTTTATGTTTCTGTTTTCTGACCCCAGAAAGTTCTATTTCATTGTCTGGTTTTCTCTATTCAACTGCTGCCAAAGTCAGCTCCAGGCATCAGTCTCTGCAAACTAAAATCCCATTAAAAATGTTCTGAAAAATCCTGACCTTTTCCACCCTTCTCCACTTGCCTTTAAAGGGGGAAGGGCCATGCAGAGCGTTGGTCCTCACTGATATGAGATATGCCCATGTGCACACACCCCCCACCTGTACCCACCGGGCAGAACCAGCTCACTTTTGGTTCTGGTAACAATTTGATTTTTCCTTTTCACATAGGACACATATAATTCGAGGATTTTCTCTAATGCAGTGTGGTTGTAGATGTAGTGATTATATAGCAGGTGAAATTATAGCTTAGTATGATTGTTCAACCATGCAGTCTGTTTTGTCCTTCAGGGGTTCCATCTCATTTATATCTTTTTATTTCAGTATCAGTTTTATTATTTAAATTAATCCCATTAATGTAGGGATAGATTTTATGGAATAGAGATTATAGAAATATCTGGCAACGAGTATCTGTGTTCAGGTGTATTCAGAGGGTGGGTGCCTTTTGTAAACAGGCCCAAACAAACTTGGATATGCTTTTGGGTAGATCTTAGTAGCCCCCTAATAATTAGAGGGTATAATGATTAGCTACCCACTCCTCACCCCCTTGGCACCAGGTTGTAATGAAAGCACGTCTTAGATTAAACTTTTCCACTCATGCAGATGCTTATTAGCAAGCACAGTTACAACACTTGTTCTGCAGGTGGATGAAGCCACAGTTCTGTCCAAAACATCTTGCAGGTAAGGTTCACTTGAGGCAATGCAGCCCTATTTCAGTGTCAGGAATCAGTGAACTATTGGGAGACCAAAAATCTGCTGACCCACTGGCTGGGCACAGGATGTTTAGCGATTAAGCTACAACTATAAGCCTCATTATATTTTGATACTGTTTTCATGTATTAATATATTCAGGGGCGTGTCCCAATCCACCTGTTTTGAATCCCTCTAATTTCATCTATGGTAACCCATTTCTAGCATGTGTTATGCTAATTGCAAGCCACTAATTGCACCCATGAAAACCCTTTTTAGCCTTTATTAAGCCACTTGTCAAAGCCTCTGGTGTTGATCAGAGATAAGGACAGCTGAAGGCACTTGTAGTAGTTGCCCATGATTACATGGTGGCTGACTATCCCTGGAATGTAAATTTCCAATTCTGGTAACTATAGTTAGATTGTAGTTTAACAGTTATATAATACCATGTTATAACAAAATAGGAGTTTAGAAGGAAATATCCTTTGTCCCAAGATATTGAAGATTTTGAATGCTCTTTCTAATCACAGGACATCATTACTCCTCTCCTCCAAAGAGTATCTCTTAAGACTACAGAGACAGCATGATACTGTTCCTTTTTCTGCAGCACAAGATTACAAACAGAAATAGAATACACTGTTGGAAATGAACATGAATGAAGCCAGTCTGCTTTGATAGAAATACATCTTGTGATGGATTAGAACTTAGAAATTTCTAAAGGGATAGATACTCACTTTTCTGGCCTATGAACTTTGTTTCCCTAAAAAATGAACTAAAAAGAATGCTAGAAAAATGTAGAAAATAAATCCCTAGAAACTTCTATGTGGTTTCTTTGTATTTTATTTCTTTTAAATTCAGTGTGGTAAATATTGTTTATGACACGCAGACCAAATAAAATCCATAGCAATTTGAAACTCTGCCCACCATTAAGTGTGGGTTTTTTTTTTTTCTGGTAATTTTGTATCTCAATTCAGACAAACTGATGCTTGTTCCATTAAGGAGAAAAAGACAAATAAGGGGAGTAGGCAATTAACCTTCCTAACCAACCTGCAAAATAAAATATGCATGGAAACTATGGTTCTTAATTAGCCAAGGACAATGGGAAAACGAGTTTATGCAAGGCCACTTGAAAATTGGTTGCAAATATGTCTACATTTTTACATTATTTAAGTTAGATGGCAAATTTATATTTCTAATTAGGATCTCAACGGCAAAAATTATATATTGAGTTCCATTGGAGGAGTTAGAAATGAGCTAATAATTTTGTTGATACTTGTGTTCTAGAGAAGTGAGTTCAAATTTTGATGTATAATATTTTATAGGTAGATTTGAATAAATGGCTTCCTGTCAGTCACGGTAGACTCCTTATGCTTTTACTTTCTGGCTGCCACATCTTTGAACATAATTCCCCTTGTCCTCATTGTCCTATTCCCTTACTGCAATTTCACTGACCTCTCCAATCTGAACTATATAACTTTTATTGTGCTAAGCCTGTGATTTCTTCAGTGATAGGATGGTAAAGCCAGGGAGGATACCTGCGTTTGGATCTGGATTCATTTGGGATGTTGGTGGTAGGATCAGAAGGACATATGTAGTTGCAAGTGCTGGGAAGTCAGTAAGTGTGGCACGGTAAACATGGTACCTAGTAAGGAGGGAAATTTAAAGTCGCCCATGATGTAGGGATAGAAAGGATATAGCGTTTGTGCTCACCAGCCCTAGCCTTGTACACCATTGAAAGCCATCACTAATTGAGGATGATATTCTTTTTTTTTAGAACCTGAACATGGCCTTGGACTTCTTTTCAACAAAGTGCTGTAGGCAGCCAGTACACTTAAATGAATTGATCCTTGTGGTCTAATTGGGCAACTTAAATAGCAGACAGATCTAGGTGATAAGAAATTGCAGAGCAGGCAGTATCTGGAACACAGCAGTTGGACAGTTCATAGGCATTGTTGGAGCAGGCTCTTAGCCACTAACTAGCCTGAAATGCTAGTCCTTTGGAGAGTGACAAGCAAAAGCAAGACATGAAGCATTCAGTTGTTAAGGTAACAGGATGTGGGAAGGTTACCAAGATGGGGAACAGGACAGAGTTCCAGAACTGGGCTATCAAGTGGGGACTGGCACTCAAGAAGAAAGAAAAGTCATCTTATCAGGCCTGAGGAGGAAAGTTGAAGCTGAGTTAGCTACAGGGAGAGCTTGATGTTATTCCCTAAAGTGATTAGGGCAAAGAGGGAAGAGAGGGAGAACAGGCTTCATTCAGTACCTGCTGTGTGCCAGGGACTGTTTAGTACTTTACAGACTTGGTCTTATTTCAGAGGCAGCTTCTGTAACCCCTTCTGCCTCATAGTAGGTTTATTCCTGGCCTAGATCCAGGCTGCCCTACAGAGACCTAGCACTAGGCCAGAGCCATCACCTGCCACCTACCCTCTTATTATTTGTCTTTTAAAATCCTCAACTGTATTTTAAGCTCTCAAGGGAAGACACCAGGCCTGCTGCTTCTCTATATTCTCCTCAGGGTCTTACGTGTCTTAGGTACTTGATAAACAATTAATTGATTACTGTTTCCTGGTATATGTGGCATCTGCTTTAGAAGAAAAATATTTCTGAGGATTGTGTCTTAAAGCAGATCTCTGTGAGACCAAATCCTGACTGTCCTTGTGCTTCAGTCTCATATAGTCATTGTATAAGTAGATGACACCAGTAAGAAGTAAGTTGCAGATCTCAATATGTCATAAGTAATTAGAGAGAATTCACCCAATGGGATGTTTTTCACATGGAAACTCTATGTGAGGAAGAGTCTGGGCTGCCAGCTATGAGGCCTAAGAAAGGAAACACAGTACCAAATTCTCACAACCTCTCTAGGATGAGAAACCAAGAATCCCAGATATGTCCCTGCAACCCTCCTGCTCACCTAATGTGCCTTTTATTTTGTCTGCAACTCCAATAGTACTTACCTGCACCTTTGAGTTAAGTCCATAAGCGTATATGTTAAAATCTAGTTAGTCTCTGGAAGACTTACATTAGACCATTATCAAGTCTTCTGTTTTGCAAGATCAAAATGATGATTCTCGGTCAGTCGTGGTGGCTCACACCTGTAATCTCAGCACTTTGGGAGGCTGAGGTGGGTGGATTGCTTGAGCCCAGGAGTTCAAGACCAGCCTGGGCAACATGCTGAAACCCCATCTCTACAAAAAAATACAAAAATTAGTTAGGTATAGTGGTGTGCACCTGTGGTCCCAGCTACTGAGGGGGCTGAAGTAGGAGGATCTCTTGAGCTCAGGAGGTGGAGGTTGCAGTGAGCCAAGACTGCACCACTGCACTCCAGCCCAGGTAATAGAGTGAGACCCTGTCTCAAAAAAAAAAAAAAAAAAAAAAAAAAAAAGTGATACTCTTTCTCTAAGGTCTGTCCAGTTAAGCTTGGCATTGCAAAATAATTTGAGAGGAAAATTGTGTCCAAATTAAAAATGAAATAAATGGTATGTTTACTATGTCACTGACTTCTTTGGGCAAGGTAATAAACCTCTTTAATTCCAGTTTCTTCATCTCTAAAATCAAAATAACAATGCCTGCATACATGTTTTTATGAGGATCTAAGACAATGCTCATAAACTACATAGTATGTAGTAGATGCCCAATGAAGTGTGGATGTTATTACTACGTTTTAAAATTGGTTTTTGGAAAGTAGGAGATGAACCATTCTTGTCCATCTTTATTCTTTTCTGACTTTTTCTTTATCCAAAAAAACAAATGAACCAACAAAATATAAAATCATTGTGATGTGTTGCATTTTTAATATTTCTATCCATTGAATATGCAAGTATTTATCATTTGTTATTTTATCACTAAGGTAACATATACCATAATGTAAATGCAAGTGCAAATATTGAGGCATATGCTATAGGGGTACAGCATTTTACCCAAGCTGTCAGGGAATTTACTTGATTGATAGACAAGGGCAAGATGAACCTTTGATGTACAGATACTATCGAAAAAAGCAAACCTGTGTCTTTGAAGACACAAGAAATCCAAAATGCAAATATGGAGGATGTCTCCCTATCACACCCCCATCCCTGCCATGTTCTTCAATATTATAGTTTTCAGTATTTGTTCTAGCTCTCAGTGACCTTTCAATCCTAACTGATATTCTTATTTAGATATTTAAATATTCTTATTTATCTCATATCTCTTACACAACCATGACAAATCACAGTGAGATGTTCAAAGACAATCCTAATCCAACAGTATCTTGGCACAATTAGCTTAAGAAAAATATTAATTCATGATAAAAGCCTGCTGTGTTGTATGTGACTGTGTGTGGCCTTAGTCACTACAGAACTGATTAATATTCTGCAAAAATATTTTTACAAGCTCAGTTTCAGTTACTATAATCATGACAATAATTTTTCACACCCTGGCACCTATTGAATTAGCAACCAAGTTCTTTTCTTGAGCCATTATTCAAATGGATTCCGTCTGCATTCAAATTAATCTCGAGATCATAGAAATTAACAATGGGAAAGGTACATTAAATCGTGTAGTCCATTTCTTTGCTAGGGGAAAATTGATCAGTACATTATAATCTCTAGTGCTTTGTCTGGTGTGTTTTAAATGTCTCAAATAAGTGTTATTCTGATTCTGGGTGGTCATCTCTTCAAATTCCAGGGGAAATTCTTTTTCACAGCCTACTGGTGTGTGTGTGTGTGTATGGATTTTCTGATGCTGTGCAATTTGCCGGTGCTCAGAGACTCTAGGAATCAGGCAATGAATTTTCCAGAGGGGTGTGTGTGGGGACGGTGGGGTGGGTGTATGCATGCATTGAAGGGGTTAAGGTGAATCATTGTGAAAGGGAGAGAAAGACAAAAAGAGGGCAACTTGAAAAGGATGGTATGTTCGATTGTATTTGAGATTGGACAGTTGTTTGCTTTCATTTAGTGATAACCTGGGTGGTTTGGGGAAGAGAAGGGGGAAGTAGGCATAGTCACTAAGCCAAGAGAGGGGCACTGAAAAATGTGGATGAGTCTGATACCAATTTGAGTAGGAATTATGACATTTTTAATGAAGTCAAATATCTAGAAGTCAAGTGAAAAATTCTTTAACTTAGGTTATATATTATTAATCTTACATATGGATATTGTATAAGTTATGTGCTCTAAAGTAGAAAGTCAGAGTCTAGGCATTCTAATGTTAGCTGTTGTTCTTTCTTTTTAATTCAGTTGAAGCCTTCCAATTAGACAGATACAGAGATGGACAGAATAGTCATCTATACTTACATAAAGCTTGAGAAACAAAGCATTATTAGTATAGTGTAAACCCTGCCTTGATTGTTGTTTAACTCAAATGTTCTCAGTTTTCTTATTTATAAATTAAGATAAACAGAAGTGAATCAAACACTTCAAAAATGTTAGGGCATAGCATAAATGTTAGGTCATAAAATATAAATAACAGCAAAAATGTTAGGAGATAAAACAAATTATATGATTAATAACACATGCATTATTAAAATTAAATGAGTTTTATAGAAGACGGAGAAAGAGTTGTCCGTAGAACTGACATGAGAAGCATAAGGATTCGTTTCTTCAGAATCTCATGGAATATAAGGATCATAAAGGACCTTAAATTTATTCACCTTCTGTTGTGTTGCTTGAATTTCCACTTTAACATCCAGGACAAGTATCTGTTCAACTCTTGCTTGGTCAACTTCTGTGATGAAAAATTCATTAGCACTCAAAGCTTCAGTTAATAGTAGTTTGAAGGTTCTTATTTCCATTGAGACTCAAACTCTCCCTCCTCAGCACTTTCACCCATGGGTCCTATCCTTAAGGGTCATACAAAACTAATCGAATCTCTTAAAACAGCTCTTCACACCATTGAACACAATTGTCATTGCTCCTTGCCTCCACCCTCTGAGTGCTCCTACCTCCAGTTTGTTAATCTAATTCACTCTTTCCCAGACACCATTGCTCTGCCTGCTTGTTTTGGATGTGACTGTCTTAAGTGGCGGCTCCAGGCAAGCCTATTCTTCACAGTCTTTATGAAATGCATTCCTTCAGTGCCTGGAACATAGCAGGGACTTGATTTTATCTTTGCTACATTGAAGAGCATATTCTAGCTAACCCCATAGAATATGCATCTAGTATTGTAAACCTCAGTTTACAAAAACAATTTCTTCAGTACCTCTCTTGTCATTTTCTCCCCAAGTCTCAGTCTTCATTAGATGAGGGAAAAATATCACTTTTGCTTCTAACTCCTTCAATCTCTCACAAAGTGATCCACCTTTTTTGATAAGCCAAAAACACAGCAAGAATTACTTCAATTACCTCCTCTCCTCCTCTCTTCCAAAATAGGAAACCTGTTTGCATTTCACACATACAGTACTCTCTCAATTGCTAGCTAAAATGTATTGAGGGTTTACTTTGCACCGACTACAAAGCCCTCCAGTAACCTCTGAGGAGCCATGGTGTAGGCTTTACTGCAGTGACATGATGGTATTACTCAGGCTGCAGCTCATCCATATAAAGTCCTTGTGCAAAGTATGAAAAGGTACCCTTTGTGGTGGGCTCCTAGAAAAGCCTTCTCTGCCCTGCAGGAAGCCCCCTCCCTTCTGTATCAAACACCTTAGTGGAATCACTCTTGGACAAGCCAGCAAATCAGATCTGATAACAGAAAAGCTCTTCGAAATGTTTGTTGATTAAAGAATGATGTTATGAAAAGAAACAAACCAAATGCTAATTAGTGACTTCAAGGGGAATAAGCCAAAATAATTTGTTTAAGTTTAGCCTTGCCTGCAAGGTAAGGCCACTTTGCTCAGGCATGTACAATTTTGCATAGAAAAATATTAACAAAGTCCTCAAGGGTGAGGAAGTTTAGTAATTTGAAACTGGACCTGCTGTGGTTCCCTGTTGAGTCCACTGACTACCGGATCGCTAACCTTGCCTTTTCAGTTAAATGTTCCTGTACAGACAGAAGGTGGAGAAACCACCCCTGCAGGTTGCCTGCTGCCTGATGGTCCCAGCTCCCCATCCCAGATATTTGTTTGGTGATGAAAAGCTGGGCTAATAGAGAAGTGGAAAGTGCTGGAAGAAAGAATTAACACATACCTTCTAGGGAGGCCAAATGTTAGATCAATCATGTCTTCCAGCCACTGCAGTGATTGCAGGGAATGAGATGTTAATTTATGCACAGTGCCATCAGGAGCCTGGGAAGTGAGTTCTAGAATCTGTCTGATTCTTCAGCCAATGTAGCTGCCTTTCTGTAAACCTTTAGGCTCTTGGCAGGTGCACCCCCCTGACTGCAGTGGCCACCTATGGGATCCGCAGACCAGGCTTCATCTCCTAACTTTCCTGACCCTTTCCACACTCTCCAGTGTTTCTTCCTCCTCCCCCTATCCAAGTCTGAGGTGCCTTGGTGGTAGGACAATAAGGAAAACTTTGCAGTCACTTGGAAAAATTGCTGACCAACTGAAAATACATTTCTACAACCTGCAGGGAAACAGTGATGTGTGTAAAAATGAAATAGGTTTATTTCACATGGTTTTGAAGAGGCCATTTGGAACTATGGAAAATAACACCCAGTTTTGCAATACTGGGAAATTGACCTTGCAGTTTGTATATGGTTATCTACCCACACCCCCAACTGCTGCCCCCCCCGCCCCACCTCCGCAAAAGCCTACATTCTGTCTTTTTCTGTGAAGGCGGATGGGGAAGAGGTAATGGAACCATCAGCAAACAAGCCAGAATTCACCCCCTAGCAATATGAATAATTAGACGTTCTTAAATGGATATTGGAATGGTTACAGATGATGTAACATTTGTTGATGTAAAATGGAATGTCCCCAGCAGCATAGATAGCTTTAATTGTTCCTATCCCAGAGCTTTTATAAAGCCAGTGATAAACTATATTTTGCAGTATTTTCATGGCAGATGCCCTGGATGGCAAAAAAATATGTAAAGTTATCTTTCTAGACAGAGTGAGAAGGCTCAAAGAGCAGTGCTTTGTGCTGCATTGCAAGTGTAATAAGCCAAAGGTAATTTTCATTTGCTTTTTGTTTGTGTCCTGTCACAAGGTATAGGACACCTTGTAGGACTGAGCCATGTGCTTGGTCTTGATGAAGTGCTCTGTTCATTTTATTAGTCATTTTGTCTGCAGTATCTCTTATTCAGAGGGACTGGGAGGGAGGATGACATGATAGAAGTTTGGAGAAGAGGATGACAGAGTTTCTTGGTCTGGTGTGTGGAAAGGTCAGATTGAATGAGGGGACCTTTCTGGTAGACCGCTTATGCTGATGGCTCCGGTCACCCTACAAGAGCTTGGAAAAGTGTCATGGCTCTGGGTCATAGAGGAGAGGTTTGTGCCATTGTTTCCAAGGCTGTTTCGTTCTTGATGTGAACCTGCCATCATGGTTCAGTGATTATTCACAGACTCACAGATGGAAAAACTCAGCCTCCAGGGGCCATCTCTGTAGTGTGTCCAAATTCATATTCTCTAATTTCTAAGCCACGTCTCAGTAGAAGCCATCTTTGAGCATACCGTATCCATTTTAATGCACTACACTGACTTGTCTTCCCAGTAAGGTGTTTCACATTGTACTCTGGTACAGCAATACAAACATCTGTGGATTGTGAGAAGTGCAACCCACTTCCATGGCTCCACCCTGGCTTCAGCTAGGACTGGTTCATCACTGAGGCCTAGACACTGCATTTCAGTGTCACTCCTTTTCTTTGCATCACTCTAAATCTCCTGGTATTGGCTGTCGATCTCACTGTGATATCTGTGCTCTGGACTTTCCTCCTGGTCTTTCTGCCACTCTGGTGTCCACTGCTTGCGCATTTCATGGCTTATCCCTCCATTCAGCACGGTTCTAAAAACAGGAAAAGAAATCCTTGTTCTTATGGAGCTTACGTTCTAGTTAGAGAGAGCAAGTTAAAAAAAACAATAAGTAAAAAAATACCCCAAACACCCAACATACATATATGTATGTAGAGGAGAGTGTTGTTGACAGGGTTAATTTTGTGATACAGTCAGTGCTGCTCCTGTTCCTATGCTGAAGACCTCTACTACGTACCTACCACCTTCTTTCTGGGTAGCCATAGACTCCACCTTCCTTATCATTTTTGGGTTTATTTATTATTTATTTTTATTTTTTAACACCTTTATTGAGCTATCATGGACACATAAAATGATATATATATCAGTTTATCATATATATCATATATAAATAATATATACAATAATAAGTGATATATAAATTTTTTTTTACTTTTTTTTTTTTTAACTTACTCTCTCCAGCTAGAATGTAAGCTCCATAAGGACAAGGATTTCTTTTCTTGTTTTTAGAACAGTGTTGAATGAAGGGATAATCTGTGAAATGCACAAACAGTGGAGACCAGAGTGGCATATATGTAAATGTATACATATACATATGTATACATTTATATATGACATATGTATACATATACACATGTATACCTTTATATATGACATATATGTATACATATACACATGTATACATTTATATATGATATATATGTATACATATACACGTATACATTTATATATGATATATATGTATACATATACACATGTATACATTTATATGTGTTATATATATACATATACACATGTAAACATTTATATATGATATATATGTATACATATACACATGTATACATTTATATATGATATATATGTATACATATACATGTATACATTTATATATGATATATGTATACATATACACATGTATACATTTATATATCATATATGTATACATATACACATGTATACATATACACATGTATACATATACACATGTATACATTTATATATGATATATGTATACATATACACGTACACATTTATATATGATATATGTATACATATACACATGTATACATTCATATATGATATATGTATACATATACACATGTATACATTTATATATGAGATATATGTATACATATACACATGTATACATTTATATATGATATATGTATACATATACACATGTATACATTTATATATGAGATATATGTATACATATACACATGTATACATTTATATATGATATATATGTATACATATACATGTATACATTTATATATGATATATATGTATACATATACATGTATACATTTATATATGATATATGTATACATATACACATGTATACATTTATATATGATATATGTATACATATACACATGTATACATTTATATATCATATATGTATACATATACACATGTATACATATACACATGTATACATTTATATATGATATATGTATACATATACACATGTACACATTTATATATGATATATGTATACATATACACATGTATACATTCATATATGATATATGTATACATATACACATGTATACATTTATATATGAGATATATGTATACATATACACATGTATACATTTATATATGATATATGTATACATATACACATGTATACATTTATATATGATATATGTATACATATACACGTGTATACATTTATATATGATATATATGTATACATATCATTTCTATATATGCTATATCATTATATATATCATATATATCATTTATATATGGTGTACAACTTAACGTTTTCATATACATATACATTGTAAAATGATCACCACACTCTAGCTAATTAACATTTCTATCACATCTAGTTACCATCTAGTTACCATTTGTGTGGGTGTGTGTCAAGAAAATTTAAGATCTCTCCTTTCAGCAAATTTCAAGTATGCACTACAGTATTTTTAACTATTGTCCCTGTGTTGTATATTAGACCTCCGGAACTTATTCCTCCTGTCTGACTCAACCTTTGTACTCTTTGACCAACATCATGCCATTTCCCCTTGTCCCCTAGCCCCTCTTTCTTCTCTTCTCTTTCTGTGCCTTTTTTATTTCACTTAGCATAAATCCTCCAGCTCCATTCATGTTGTCACAAATGGCCAGATTTTCTTCTTTTTTAAGGCTGAATGATATTCCACTATATAAATAAATAAACATACAAATGTACATATACTACATTTTCTTTATCCATTCATCCATCAAAAGACAATTTAGATTATTTCTGTATCTTGGCTGTTGTGAATACTGCTGCAGTGAGCATGGGAGTGCAGATATCTCTTTGACACAGCAATTTCATTTCCTTTGGATATATACCCAGAAGTGAGATTGCTGGATCATATGGTAGTCTATGTTTGAGTTTTTGAGGAACCTTCATACTGTTTTTCACAATGGCTGTACTAATTTACATTCCCACCAACAGTGCACAAAGGTTTATTTTTCTCCACATCTTTACCAACACTTGTTTTCTTTGTCTTTTTGATAATAGACATCCTGATATGTGTGAGGTGATAGCTTGTGGCTTTGATTTGCATTTCGCTGATGGTTAGAGACATTGAGCACTTTTTTGTATGCCTGTGGAACATCTGAATTTTTTCCTTTTTTTTTAGAGAAGTGTCTATTTAGATCTTTTGCCCATTTTTAAATTGGGTTTTTGTATTTTTGATACTGAGTTGTATGAGTTACTTGTATGTATTGAATATTAATATTTTATCAAATATGTGGTTTGCAAATATTTTTCCTATCCTATGGGTTGCCTTTTCATTTTGTTAATTGTTTCATTTGCAGTGCTGAAGCTTTCCCCATTTGTCTAATTTTGCTTTTGTTGCCTGTGCTTTTGGTGCATATTCAAAACACTATTGCTAAGACCAACATCAAGAAGGTTTTTCTCTAATTTTCAGCTTATGGTTTCAAGTTTTATGGTTAAGTCTTTAAATCATTTTGAGTTGGTTTTGTGTGTGGTGTGAGAAGGGGTTCAATTTCAGTTTTTTTTGGAAGAAACAATCATTTCCCTATTTTGTGTCCTTGGAATGCATGTTGAAGATCAGTTGACTGTAAATGCATCTGTTTATTTCTGGGTTCTCTATTCTATTGCATTGGTCTATATGTGTGTTTTTTATGCCAGAACTATATTGTTTTGATTACTATAGCTTTGTAAGGAATTGTCAAAAAGTGTGATGCTGGCAGCTTTGTTATTTGCTCAAAGTTGCTTTGGCTATTTTGGGTCTTTTGGGATTCCATATCCTTCTTGGATTTCTATTGCTTAACCCATTGAAGTGTGATAAAAGTGGAAATTTTGCTGAAGATGGAGAGCTGCTTCATTAACATTGCAGAAATAGACTCATTGTAATAATCTGAAAATCTAGGGCTTTTCCTTTGTCGGAGTCTAGGTATTTGATTTGGGCTGACTGAATTAACTGTAGCACTGAAATGTTGTGCTCATTACCTGTCACTTCCAAATGGATGTACATTTCACATTTATGGTGCTTTTCCATTTTAGTAAAAGGTTTTTACAAACACGATCTCATTTTAGCTTCACAACAGTTTAGGGAGGCAGGCAGATCAGATAGCATCTTCCTCATGACAGTATCACACCATGAATTTTGGTCCTACTGTGTTTCCATGAGCACGTTATGTAAAGTCATAAAGCTTGTTTCTTCACCTCCAAAGTAGGGATATTAATACTTACCTTGCACAGTTCTGGGTGAGGATTTAATGAAAAAATATAGGTAAAGGTACCTATTCATAGATAGTGCCTGACACATCATAGGGATGCTAAATGACAGCTGTTGTTATAATCATTATTATTTGCAGTTGAGAAACAGTCTCACAGAGGGAAGCAACTTGTCTGCTATGGACCAAATGTGTGAGTTCCCCCAAAATTCATATTGAAAGCCCTAATCTCTACTGTGATGATATTTGGAAATGGGCCTTTGGGAGGTAATTAGGTTTAGAGGAGATTGTGAGGTAAAATCCCAATGATGGGGATCAGTGCCTTTATGAGAACAGGAAGCGGCCGGAAGAAGGGTATGGCAAGAGGCAGCTCTCTGCAAACCAGGGAAAGGACCCTCACCTGATATAGAATCTGTCATTACCTTGATCTTAGACCTCCCAGCCTCTAGAGCTGTGAGAAATAAATGTTTGTTTCTTAAACCACCCAGTCTACAGTATTCTTGTTATAGCTGCCCAGCCCGAGGTTGTTAATGATAGATTGAAACCCAGATTGAGAGTTTGTTGTTTTTTCCATGGCAACACCAAGTTTATGTGACACTGTTGTGTAGTTGTTAGGAAACTCAGTGAGACATCTGTATTACATTTTAGACCCATAGCCTTTTAATACTATAAAAATATTAAAGGTCAACAAATAATTAGTGTAACTGATCTTGTGACATGGTGCTCATTTCAGGGAGAAATGGAATCTATAATCAGAAACAAAATGATTTTTTTAGTATTTGGATGGTCTCTTCAGGTCCCAAAATGTTATCCATGAACTTGAGAGAAGAAAACACTAGGATAAAGTCAAACAAAGTGTGAGAAAGCTTCTGGTGAACCTGGGGGTGAGTAAAGAGGTCTCAATGCCTTTGCAATTCACTGGGGATATTGCTCTCAGAGAATATTTTTCTAAGCGATAGACAGAATTTTCCCACCCTGAGGCATCTAGATGAATTAATTCCCTAATTGTGAATGATTAAGACATGTTCCCTGGGCTCCTCCCTGAAAGGTTTATTGGGATGGATATATTGCTTGAACAAAATTGGCACTAAGAACTGTTTAAAAACAACTGCAGCACTCACCAGCTTTCATGTGCCTTCAAGACTATTTTCTGCAATATACATATGTAAGGCTTAAAATGTCCTGCATTTTAAATAAGCAGCCCCATTTGTGTAGTGCTTTATGATGATGAAGTACTTTTACATACATAATCTCATTTTAGCCAAATGACAATTTTGTTAAGTAGAAGAGCAGGTGTTCTTCCTGTTTTCGTGGTCGGGGATGAAACCCGTGGAGGGTGATCAGTGTTGCAAACTCAAACCCCATCAGTTATGAGATAATAGGGAGTGGGAGATAATCGGAAAAAAACTGCCTGGTCTGAAAGTGCTTCGATCTAAAAATGTGAAAAACCCTGAGCTGGCCTATTAAAACATGTCTGTGGGTCAGCATGGCCTCTTATTTATGATGTTTCTAAAGTCATAAAGCTTGTAAGTGGCAGAGTTAGGCCTAGGTCCCAGGTCTTTGTCTCTACATTCAGTACTCTTTCTCCAGCACCTTTATATTAAGTCCCTTGGGTTTCTATGAATAATAACAATAGCTGATATTTATTGATCAGTTTACCATGGTCACTCTGTTCTTCTACTCCCTATTTATTTATTTAAAGTCTTGCAACAACCTAATGAGGTGGGTATTGTATTGCACCCATAATGCAGTGAGGATAGTGAAACCTCAAGAGAGGAAGTGGCCTGCCCATCAGCATGTCGCATAGCTCAGAAGCAGAGGAACCAGCATTGGGAGGCATGCAGGTTAGTTCTAGAATGTATGACATATGCATAGTATCAGAGCACTCATTCATTCTCTGAAAATGAAAAAATAAAAAAATCTGTCAGCCAGAGTCACAGGTGTATTGTCTTCTTGATAAAAATATTGTTTTTAGAGTATGGAGATTTCTCAAAAAACTAAAAATAGTATTACCATATGCTCCAGCAATCCCACTACTGGGTATTTATCCAAAGGAAAGGAAATCAGCATATCAAAGGGATACCTGCACCCCCATGTTTATTGCAGCACAATTCACAAATATGGGGAATCAACCTAAGTGTCCATCAACAGATGAATGGATAAAGAAAATGTGGTACTTATACACAATTCAGCCATAGAAAAGAATGAAATCCTGTCTTTGCAGCAACATGGATGGAACTAGAGGTCATTATATTAAGTGAAATAAGTCAGGCACAGAAAGACAAATATCACATGCTTTCCTACATGGTAGCTAAAGACATTGATCTCATGGAGGTAGAGAATAGAATGATAGTTACCAGAGGCTGGAAAGGGCATTTATGTATGTGGGGGTGGTGAAGTGAGGTTGGTTAATGAATATAAACATACAGTTAGATAGAAGGAATAAGTTCTAGTATTCAATAGCATAGTAGTTAATATATTGTATATATTGTATATTTCAAGGTAGCTAGAAGATTTAAAATGATCCCAACACAAAGAAATGATAAATGTTCAAGGTGATGGATATCCTAAATACCCCAACTTGATCATTACACATTCTATGCATGTATCAAAATATCACATGTACCCCATAAATATGTATAAATATTATCTATCAATAACATATACTGTATTTGAGAAATCTATGATCTAAAAAGCAAAGACTGAACTGAGTACCTTTTTCAGGACACTGGCTGGCTCTGCAAGCATTGTCAAGGCTGGTGCCTGGAATTCAGGGCCCTGTAACAGTGGGAGAAGCCTTAAAGTAGCAGGGATGGAGGGAAAATTAACAGCCCTGGGAGGGGCATGCTTCTCTCTTTGGTAGGAGATGTGATGAGAGTATAAAGGATATATGTCGTCAAATTAATTTGAATATTTTTTCATATCTTTCCCCTCCTGATCAAATTTTCCACTTTGCTTTTTAAATAATAATTATAAGAAATGTTTCCATTGCTTATAACTATAAGACTCTGGGAATGTGGCCGAACTCCCCTGCACTCTCATTTCCTCATCTATAATAATAGACCTACCCCAGGAATAATGTGAGGAATACAGGCATATATGTAAAGCACTTAGCATAGTTTCTGGGATCTCCTTTATAAATGCTCAATAAGTGTTAGCTGCCATCATTGTTACTGATTTAAAAAATGATGGTAAAATCTTAGAACTGGTATATTTCATCATAGTCCAAATTAGAAACACACAAGCTGATCACTCAGGTCAGTGATTTACTTTGTTCTAACTTAAAAATATACTCAAAACATTTTATTGAGTTTCACTGTATATCAGGCCCTGTGCTGAGAGTTTACATACCCCATGACTGATTTGATCCTAGTGCCAAATTTAGGAGATAGCTTGGGCAGAAACTAATATTATTTCCATTTGATACATGTGGAAACTGAGGCTGGAGAGGATAAATGATTCTCAAAATCACTTAGCTAATAAAAGGAAAATCAAGACTATTAATGAAATCCAGGCTTTCTGACTTAAAATCCAATGCTTTCTCCCAATTCCCACCCTGTCACTCTCCCCTGACCTGCTTTTGTTTATCTCTGCTGATTACCCTGCTGTCCCTGAATTGTGGCTGAACACAATGGTAAGCCAAATGCCTTTGCCTGAGGCCTTCAGGCTCTGCTTTCAGCTTCCTTGCTTTACAAAGATTTTTTAATGCTTAAAAAGGAGTTTTTCTTTCACATTTAAAATTTTCTGTCTTGCAATTTTCCAAATCTATGAATTCAATGTCCTGTGTTCTATATCTCATTAAGGAACTGAATGATGGCTATATTGAATACTCTTTAAGGCTTATGCTGAGTCACTTGAAAAATGATCATATTCAAAGGAAGATAAATTGAGAACTGGTAGCTATACAATCTATGAGAAAGACCTAGAGCACCATGGTGTCTATGTATGTGTCTCAATTAGTGAATGAAAATTTGCCAAATTATGCAGTTGATTGGAGCAAAAGAGTCAATGGGGTAATTTTTATTTATGAAATGAAAAATTCACTTTATTTTTAAAACTAACTTCTGCTTGATCTTTGGCCTCATTTTAGTTTTGTCTTTGCCTTTCCTCTCTCTGGGGTATGGCTCTCTTCACCGTCATCCCCATTGCCTTTGTCTGACAGTCCACTTGAATGGACACTGCAGACCACTGAACAGGTCCAGCAGCAGTTGAGGCTTGTAGGCACTGGACTGGTGCTGTGTGCTGCATACTTGGCTGCTGCAAAGAAAGTGCAGCAGCTCAGAAGGAACTCCATGTAAATTGGGGCCAGAGTGGGATGGGGGTAACCCCCTCACATCCTCTTGCTGTAGGCTAAAGTGAGAATTATTTAGTAATATGCAGTTTCTTATGTGTTCCAGTGGGGAGGAAATGCTAAGGATCAGATATATGGGTGAGTCATTCATATACATCCATTCATCAAAAAGTTATCAAGGCCTCCTATGTGTTTCTCTCTAAAATATAAGCTCTAAAAACCTAGCACAGTGCTTTCTACGATTTTCTGTTAAATGGACGAATTAATGAACGAGGAGAGGAAAAACACTGTGCTATGGGAGCATGTAAGAGGGAGACTTGATTGCTCAAAGAAGACTCCAGGAGGAAGAGACATCTAAGAGGGGACTTGATGGATGAGTATGCATTAGTTATGAAGTAAAGAGGTGTGTGAGGATCTGAATCTAACAGTACAGTAGTCTCTAGAATCCTCATCACAAGGGAGTACAGAAGGTGGCCAGGATGGAAACAACCAAGCATAGGGAGACACTGCAGAATAAGAGCTACTGGCAACATGAGAATAGAGCTGGACATGGGTAAGAGGTGGCTTGATCTGTTCGTTATGTGTTTATTTATTTAACAAATACTAGCACTTACTATGTAGTGGACACTATTCCATGTGCTTTATGCATTCATTCTCATAACAAAACTATTTATTATTTCCATTTTACAGATGGGAAACTGAGGCACAAAGAAATTAAATAACTTACCCAAGGTCCCATGTTAAGTTGTAGATAGGGCCAGGATGGAAAGCCAGACAGACCAGTTGCATTTTCTTAATCCCTTCACCATGCTAACTCTTGTTGATGAGCAAAAAAGAGATTGAGGGACTTGGGCTTTCAAGATAGGAAAGGCACAGCTACATCTGGAATCCTAGGGGCTATCTTTATACAAAGGCAAGGAAGCTTCTACCAAAAGCAGATAGGTATTTGCTTTGTGATAATACAGTAACTTAAGTTCCCGTTGCATTTAAATAAAGAGAAAAAGGTTCTTCTTAACTTTTTCTGACCTTTACTATTGTATGTGAAAAGGAAAAACAAGTAGAGAGAGAGAGAGAGAGAGAGAGGGAGAGTGGGAAACTGGGTATATAAACAGGGTAAATTTTGCTTAGTGTTATAGGAATTCAGCCAGCTTTTTGTTCATTCCTGGAGGGTGATCACTGCTAAAGCCTGGTCCTGTGTTCCCGAAGCTGCCCATTAGGAAGTCTGGAACGTTACTTTTGCTTTCTATTGCTTCAGACACAATCAGAAACCCCAAGTAAACCTTGAAATGGTGGTATACAAGAGAGAGTCTGGTGCAGAGATAATTTGAGACTCCCTTCCCCAAATTACCTAGATGAAATCTTGATGTACATACCTGGAAAGTTTTAACAAATATAGTTGTAGTTATTACCCCAAATAAAGAGTTTGTCTATTTCTGAAATTTCTGGAAATATTTTAAAACAATTTATGTTTAGATTTAAAAACTGACCACTTATTTTTCTTTAATCTTTTCTACGTGGAGCTCTTCTGGTGTCAGTGAATATGATCCCTATGGTGGAGTCAGGAGGAACTCCATGAAAGGCCAATGTGGATAAGATTCATGATATGAGCCAGTTGATGGAGCATCGGTAATTCAGATTTGCTAGGCTGGATTGATAGAATGACCTTTGGTGAAAACAGTTTGTAGCTATTGTTTACAATAGATTTTGCTTCTAACCAGTGTTTAGTGAGTAGTCCCCCCAGCCAATTGTATATTGGTTACTGGACCCAGGAGCTCAAGCTAATTTTTCTCTTCCTAAAAGCACTATCATTTCCAGAGGCCAATGCATGTTAGAAACCTATTCCTGGGGTTGCTTTGTCAGGAGAGGGAGATATAGTAAGAGGTTGTCGGGAACAAACAAAGACATCCTTGACAATAGCGATTTATCTTGCTACCTGCAACATGCCCTTTGGTTTGATAGCTGCATGGGCTGGCTGGGATTATTTATCTTGAGCTCACACTGATATATGGAAGTGTGCTCCTGGCAGGCTTCCTTCCTTTCTTCCTTCCCTGCCTGCCCAGTTTCCTCCGTTCATTCTTCCATATCAGAGGGCTGTCAGCCAGCGTTGTCCTGGGGAATTAGAGGGGAGGGCAAATGCCTAGAAATATCTTAGGAGAAATGATTTTCTTTGCAAGCAGGACTTTATCTAGTTTCTTTTTTCCTGTCAGTTAAGCCTTAGGAAATCAGAGATACCTAGGAGCGTATCTGGCATGTGCAGGGAATGTTGGACTGTGCTTCTCTCCAGCGGTGGATCTCCTTCAAGCAGACCGTCTCTCATCTTTTACATTCTCAAAGAACAGCCTCCTTTATGCTTCCTTCTGCTGCCTGGGCTTGTTCCAGGTGACTTTAACATGTGACAGGTGCAGGAAGACCTTGGGCAGCAGCTCTCCTATGTTTGAGCCTGGGAAAATGCTGCTCCATCTCTTAAGAATCTTGTCTCCTTACTCCATACTTCCCCTAGCTACTTCCTGGTGGCTATTTACACATGCAGCTCAGGGATGACCTTTTCTCAACAGCTCAGCTTCCCTTCTTTGACTGTGAGTTTAAAATCTTAGAGTTTTTTTTTTTTTTTTTTTTTTTTTTTGAGAGGGAGTCTCGCTCTGTCACCCAGGCTGGAGTGCAGCGGGGCGATCTCAGCTCACTGCAAGCTTGGCCTCCCAGATTCACGCCATTCTCCTGCCTCAGCCTCCCGAGTAGCTGGGACTACAGGCGCCCGCCACCACGCCTGGCTAATCTTTTGTATTTTTAGTAGAGACGGGGTTTCACCGTGTTAGCCAGGATGGTCTTGATCTCCTGACCTCGTGATCTGCCCACCTTGGCCTCCCAAAGTGCTGGGATTACAGGCGTGAGCCACCGCGCCTGGCCTAAAATCTTAGAGTTTTTCAGGTAGTTGAAGGCTGGAGAAAGTTATTGTTCACAGGTCCCTGCGCACTGACTCTGATATCTTCTGCCCAATCCCAACACAAATACACATGAATGTACACACACATGCACACACACACACACACACACACACACACACACACACACTCACTCTTGCACCCTGCCCCAAAAGAGAATGTGACCATATCCTTGCTGGTTTAGTTCACAAATCCGGTGAGCCCAGTGTTTGTAATTGGAATCAGGTTGTCAAGACCGGATGTTGTTCTTCGAAGACTTAACTGGGAAAAGTTTAATGAAGGGACAATTTCCAGCAGTGTGGGTGAGTTTAAGAACTAACAGGAGGTAAAATACCCAGGGACTGGTGTCAGCAAGACTGGCAAGGCACAGGAACAGAGCTATTGATGCCTCCAGAGAGACGTCACTGAGAAAGAGAGCTGTAGAAATGCAGCTGTCTACTGGAAGCCCAGTGAGGTAGGGATAAGTGGGGAAATTCATCCAACTGCTGTTCTCCCCAGGGCCACCCCCAACCTGAAGCTGGAGCAAGGGGCAAGGAAGCTCAGGTGATGATTCCATCAGGGTCACACTCCTGGGGCACAGAGCAAGGCAGGGAACATAGTGTGTGCATGGCCCGAGGGGCAGGGATGCAGGGTCAGCAGTGGTGAGGGCAAATAGAAAATAGCCAGCATATAAACATCTATTTTGTTGTTCCATGAACCCCCTTGAACTCCCTTTGGGCAGTCTGGAAAACTGTCAGGTCAATTTTCAAAATAATCTTAATAAATACAAAAATAGAACACAGAGAATTACAAAGGAAACCAATTATATTGAAATATAGTTATCAAAATACTAAAAATATGAAATTGGGATTAAGTAATATAGATGCTTGTTTATTAACACATGAAACTACAAAATCTAACAATGACCAAATGGTCTAAATAAGTGTAAGTGATATTTCAAGATACCTCCAACAGCAGAAATATCTATGAAAATATCTCCAGTGTTTCTATTGGGGATAAAGTTTTAGGTACTTCTAGTATTATTATGTTTTGTTGCCTACATTCATAGTTGAAGAAAATTCTAAATTGCAGTTAGAGTTTGTGATGTAGATAAAGACATAACTTTCCCCCGTCTAGGTTCATGGAGCACTGAATTCTATCCAGGGCTCCTTAAGGGTCTGAGAACCTCAGATTAAGAATGCTTGCTTTAAGTATAAGTGCAGGGATTGTTAAATTGTAGGGCAGTGGTAATGTAAGCCTGAGTGTGAAAGGACAGCAGTGTAGCCAGAATACAGTTTAACAGTGGTAGGATGCTTACTCTGCATGTCCCAGGGACCTGGAAAATTCATACTAAGAAATGATGCATTTGCCCAATTCATTGGTGGCACTCTGCTTCTATTAAGTACAATATCATTGGCTGTGCTAGAATATAAACTTCATGAGGAGGTGATTTAAAAAAAAACTTGTTATTGAAGTATTTTATATAAATATAGATATATATATATACACACGTACATATATATATATGCGCATGCATATATCCTAAGTTTATGGCTTGATGAATTTTCATGAACTGAACTCACTGGTGGAAGCAGAACACAGGTTATTACCAGCATCCCTGGAACCTCCCTCAGGTCTCCTTCCTGCAAGGGTAGGTACCCCATCTCCCCCAAGGGTAGCTGGTATCCTGATTTCTAACAACATAATGAAGTTTTGCCTGTTTTTGTTATTTACAGAAATAGAATAATGCAGTGTGTATTCTTTTGTGTCCAGCTTCTTTCTCTCAAATTACGTTCATGAGATTTGCCCACATTGTTCCATGTAGTTGTGGGTTAGTCATTCTCATTGCTGTATAACATCTCATTGTATGAATATACCATAATTTAACTTTTCTGGTATCAATGGGAATTTGGGTTGTTTTCAGTTTTGGGCTATTTTGGGTAATAATTGTTATAAATACTCTAGCATACATTTTATATTGAACTATGTCTGTTGAGTATATACTTGGGAGTAGAATTGCAAGGTCATAGGGTCTGAGTATATTCAACTGTAGAAGATACTGCCAGCTTTCCAAAGAGATTGTGTTGATTTATACTTCCACCAGTTCCAGTTGCTCCAAATCTTCACCAACACATAGCATTTTCTATCTTTTAAATTTTAGTCATTCTGGTAGTAGTAGCCCCTTGTGGCTTTCTTTTAAAAATGTATTAATATTATTTTTGATTGATAAATCATAATTGTACACATTTATGGGGTATGTTGCAATGTTTTGATGTATGCATACAATGTGGCATGGTTATTAGATCAAGCTCATTAATATCCATTGCCTCACTTACCTATCTTTTTTATGGTGTGACATTTGAAATTTACTCAGTTATTTTGAAATACATAATACATTACTATTAACTATAGTTACCCTGCTATACAATAGATCTCAAAACCTGTTCTTCTTGTCAGTCTGAAACTTTGTACCCTTTGATCAACAACTCCTCCATTCCCTCCCTCTTTACCCTCCCAGCCTCCTGTAACTATCCTTCTATTCTCTACTTTCTTGAGCTTAACTTTGTTAGGTTCCACATGTGAGTGAGTTCATGTAGTATTTGTCTTTCTGTGCCTGGCGCATTTTACTTAGCATAATATCCTCCAGATTCATCCACGTCCTTGTAAATGACAGGATTTCCCTCTTTTTAAGACTGAATAACTTTGGGAGGCCGAGGCGGGTGGATCGCCCGAGGTCAGGAGTTCCAGACCAACCTGGCCAACATGGCGAAACCCCGTCTCTACTAAAAGTGCAAAAATTAAGCCGGGCATGTGGCCCACACCTGTGATACTAGCACTTTGGGAGGCCAAGGCAGGTGGATTGCCTGAGCTCAGGAGTTCGAAACCAGCCTGGGCAACATGGTGAAACCCCGTCTCTACTAAAGTACAAAAAAAAGTTAGCCAGGCGTGGAGGAGTGTGCCTGTGGTCCCAGCTGCTCAGGAGGCTGAAGCAGGAGAATTGCTAGAGCCCAGGAGGTGGAGTTTGCAGTGAGCCGAGATTGTGCCACTGCACTCCAGCCTGGTGACAGAGTGAGACTCTGTTTAAACAAAAACAAAAACAAAAATAAAAATTAGCTGGGCATTGTGGCGCATGCCTGTAATTCCAGCTACTTGAGAGGCTGAGGCAGGAGGATCGCTTGAACGGAGGCAGGTGTGTGGGGAGAGAGGGAGGCTGCAGTGAGCCGAGATCGCACCACTTCACTCCAGCCTGGGCGTAGGAGCAAACCTCCATCATCCATCATCTTGGGAAAACAAAAAAAAGACTGAATAATATTCCATTTTGTACACCACACTTTCTTATTCATCTGTTGAAGAGCACTTAGGTTGTTTCCATATTTTGGCTTTTGTGAATAATGCTGCAATGAACATGGAAGTAAGGATATCTCTTCAACATACAGATTTCAGTTCCTATGGGTATCTCCCCAGAAGTGGAATTACTGGATCATATGGTAGTTCTATTTTTAGTTTTTTAAATAATCTCTATACCATTTTCCATAAAGACTTACTAATTTATAATCTCGCCAACAATGTACAAGAGTTTCCTTTTCTTCATATCCTAACACTTGTTATCTGTCATCTTTTTTGATAAAAGCCATTTTGACAAGTGTGAGGCAATATCTTATAGTGGAAAATTTTAATTTATATTTATGTAATGATTAGTGATGCTGAGCATTTTTTCATGTACCCACTGGCCATTTGTGTCTTCTTTTGAGGAATGTCTGTTCAGGTCCTCGGCCCATTTTTTAATTCAGTTGTTTGAGTCCCTTATATATTATGGATATATAACTGCTTATCAGATGTATGGTTTTAACATATTTTCTCTCACTCTTTGAGTTGCATTTTTACTTTGTTTTCTTTGCTGTGCAATTTTTTAGTTTGATACTGTCTCATTTGTTCATTTTCAGTGTTGTTGCCTGTATCCTTGTAGTTTTAATTGGAATTTTTCTGATATCTTGGGAAGTTGAGTACCTCTGAGTTCATCCAGATATTGGATATTTGGATATCCTCTTTTATGAAGTGCTTATGTAACTCTGTTGCCTATTTTTCTAATACATTCTTGGTGAATTTATGTTGTATTTATCCAAGGTAAGCCACTTTTGAGTATTCCAGAAGGAGAAAAGTTATTATATTATTATTGATAACAGTACTGGTCATATCTTAAATTATATACTGTTTTATGAAGCTTACCAAGTACTATTCAATGCATGCTCTGATTTGCCTTTCACACTACCTCCTGAGAAGAATAGATATATTGCCATCTACATATTACAGGTGCAAGACCTGAGGCTCAGAGGGGCTAAGGGAAACAAGGAAGCCAGGACTAGACACCAGTTTAGAACTGGAAAAAATTCATCTATATGGTGACTATTACATCTGTGCTACTTTCAAGGATAGAGATGTGAAGGATTGTTGATGAGATATTTGAATGGAAAATAAAGAATGGAGATGTTTAAAATGGAGAGTCCAATCATGGCCACCACCCTCTAGCTGGCACACCATGACAGACAGTCTTATGGGGTGCCTCCAGGTTGTGTCAATTTTGAGCTTTGATGAGGTCCTAAGACACCTAAGACAGGGACTTGGTATCAGTATTCAATGTAATGACTTTTAAAATGATTATATATTCTGTATAGATAGTATTTTTGAAGGTGTTATTATTCTTTAAATCCACCATTTTAATCACTACACTTCCTGGAATCTTCTTTTCCTTTTGGATTCCTTCAGTTACAACTTCTCCCATTGAAAAAGCATCATATTTCATACCACTTGATTCCCTAGGCCATTTACTTAGATTCACTGAATAGTAGACTTGGGAAACAATTTCAAGGTCACCAAAACAACCCTCTCAGGATTTTGCAAGTGAGGGCATTAAGACCCAGAGAGGTAAAGTGATGTGTTCAACATCACAAGAGCCAGTTAATGTGGAGGATGATGTAAAATAAGCTGGGATGGTGGAATTGACTTTAAATAGGAACGATTTTCAACAGGAATTGATTTTTTAAAACAGTTTTATTGAGGTATAATTGATATACAAAAACTGCATATGTTTAACATGTTTAACATGTTTAACATGATGAGTTTGGACACATGCATACGCCTGTGATAAAGTTGATTAAGCTGAGTTTTGAGGGAGGTGAAAAATTCCGGTAGTTCTATGGACAGAGGATTGTTTTCAGGACCAACAAGAATTTTGCATATCTGGATACCACTTTCCTGGGATGTCCCCAAGTCCAGGAGCATAAATTTAGGCAAGAACAAGCCCTTAGAAGATGCCTAGTTTTCTCTTGGGGTTCCTGGATGATGTCTTTCTTCATAGTCTAACCAATGAATTATGCAGGCTGCAAGCAGCAGCATTTTCAGAGAACTGGCTCACAATCTGTGTGAATTATTTTGCAGAGAATTAATTTTGCAGTGAGTCAAATCAAGCTTTATTAGAAGCTTCACTTTAGGGAAGATAATATTCTTGGAAACCTCTCAGAAATTCAAGGTAGATCTTCCCGTACTAGATAGAGTACTTCTTATTTTAAGCAAAGTCTTCGCTTGCTTGAAGAAAAAATAAGCCTTTCTGATATAAAAGGGAGCATACTTGTGTTTTTCTGCTTTGTTACAATGTTTTCCGGGCTACCTTTTAATTCGTTCTTGATGAGGTGTACTGATAAAACAGCATTCCTTTCTATTTGGAGAGGAGGACTTAGACCTTTGAAAGGGGCCAGTCTTTTCCTTCTCTAGTGACAATGTCTCTTTGTGGAGTGGCACTCTCTTAACTGCATTTCTGGTGGCTCCCCTGCTGCAAGCCTCTGCTCCATAGTGCTGAGCCCTCTTGTTGTGCTTGTGTGTAGGGGAAGAAGTGGGGTTGGCAAAGTTCCAGCTCAGGAAAACTGCTGGTGGCTTTTATTTGTGCCATTTTTGGTACACAAATTCAGAAATGTAATTCTTTATTTCAACCCTCAGTCATGGAGGAACACTTGTAAAGAAACAGTTGTTCTAATTAATCTTCAGTTATATCCTCCTGATTAATCTAGATTTTGTGCATATTCAGCCCAAATCAAAATGATTGACAAACCTCTGACTTTGTGGGTGGCATGGAATGGTGCTTTCAAAGCTTATGTCTAATCAAGGGAGCCCTAAGAGGTGGAGGCACAATAGGTTTCCACGGTGAGGTGTCCAGGTTCACCTGCTGGCTGCAAGCCAGGAGGGGGAAAGGGATGAAATGAGAATGGTGCCTCCAGGTAAACATCCCAGATCAGGGCAAGTACTTTCAAATTTAGAAAGAAATCTGTAACTGAGTGTTCCTACAAGTGACTCCACTCAGAAAAGTAAAAATAACACTGGATAGAACTCTATTCTTTACTACCAATCAATTGTGTAACGTTTGCCAATTCATAGAACTGTTTTGAGCCTCAGTGTTCTCAGGTGAAAAAGGGGTTATTTCTGTTAGAGTTCATCTCTAAGCAGCAGAAACTAGCTCTCACCACCTTAAATAGAAGAGCATGTTTTGGAAAGTGCTGCGCTGCCCGTAGAATCTGCAGGAGGCTTAAGACTCAGGCTTGAGAAAGGGCAAGAAGCAGAGCAGATCCAGGAGCTGGAAGGAGGAACACCTGTCTCGCTAATGAATGGTGGGCTCACCTTCTTAGGCTGTTAGTTAGAGGTGTACTTCTGTTTTGTGTAAATATAGACAAACCAAGGCTGGTGCAGAGTCTTCACAATCATTCGGGATCCTGCTTGCTGAGCCCCTGGTGTTTGGTTTCTCAGTTCACAGCTGTGGATTTGTAATACCAGTACTTAGTTTACAAGAAAGAAAGTGATGGACATTTCCAGTCTTTTCACTACTGTTACAGTTTCTCTTCTGGAATATATATTCAGAATTTTGATTTCCTTGAAGATAGATAGTACACTTACTGCCAACCTGAAGCTTGAAACATTTGATACAGTTTTAATTTTATTATATAATTATATAAATAAGTTGGAGAAGGCTCTGGAGCTTGACATACTTGACATTTAAATGTAACTTTGCAAAACCATTTACTGGCTGGAAAAGAATTTGCTGTGCTTTCTCAAGTCTACCTGGGGATTTGTCATAGGAGAATAAGGAGCATCCCTAGAAGGGGCAGAAGGTATGTTTGAAGTTCATTTTTATTTTCTATTCATTGAAATAGATGATCTTGGTTAGGCCTTTCTCTGTGCCGGCCATACATGTAGCAATAGTTACCATAAACATTACATCCTTGGGAAATATTTTGGTGGAAATACACTGTCATTGAATACATCAGAGCCTTTTTTTCTGCTATTCTGAAAGTCATTTGGAGTCAATTTAGAGAATTGCTGGTTTTAAGGAGCTGAAATTCATGCTATTCATTTAGTTTAGTGCATTTTAATCACTTACTAAAGAGTTTAACCATTTCAGGTCGTTTTCTTCATCTAAAAATTACTGAGGATATTTGCGCATTATAGGTATTATAAATGAATACCTAATTTATTGAGAGTTTTTAGCATGAAGGGTTGTTGAATTTTGTCAAAGGCCTTTTCTGCATCTATTGAGATAATTATGTGGTTTTTGTCTTTGGTTCTGTTTATATGCTGGATTACATTTATTGATTTGCATATATTGAACCAGCCTTGCATCCTAGGGATGAAGCCTACTTGATCATGGTGGATAAGCTTTTTGATGTGCTGCTGGATTCGGTTTGCCAGTATTTTATTGAGGATTTTTGCATCAACGTTCATCAAGGATATTGGTCTAAAGTTCTCTTTTTTGGTTGTGTCTCTGCCCGGCTTTGGTATCAGGATGATGCTGGCCTCATCAAATGAGTTAGGGAGGATTCCCTCTTTTTCTATTGATTGGAATAGTTTCAGAAGGAATGGTACCAGTTCCTCCTTGTACCTCTGGTAGAATTCGGCTGTGAATCGATCTGGTCCTGGACTCTTTTTGCTTGGTAAGCTATTGATTATTGGCACAATTTCAGCTCCTGTTATTGGTCTATTCAGAGATTCAACTTCTTCCTGGTTTAGTCTTGGGAGAGTGTATGTGTCGAGGAATTTATCCATTTCTTCTAGATTTTCTAGTTTATTTGCGTAGAGATGTTTGTAGTGTTCTCTGATGGCAGTTTGTATTTCTGTGGGATCGGTGGTGATATCCCCTTTATCATTTTTTATTGCATCTATTTGATTCTTCTCTCTTTTTTTCTTTATTAATCTTGCTAGCAGTCTATCAATTTTGTTGATCCTTTCAAAAAACCAGCTCCTGGATTCATTAATTTTTTGAAGGGTTTTTTGTGTCTCTATTTCCTTCAGTTCTGCTCTGATTTTAGTTATCTCTTGCCTTCTGCTAGCTTTTGAATGTGTTTGCTCTTGCTTTTCTAGTTCTTTTAATTGTGATTTTAGGGTGTCAATTTTGGATCTTTCCTGCTTTCTCTTGTGGGCATTTAGTGCTATAAATTTCCCTCTACACACTGCTTTGAATGCGTCCCAGAGATTCTGGTATGTTGTGTCTTGGTTCTCGTTGGTTTCAAAGAACATCTTTATTTCTGCCTTCATTTCGTTATGTACCCAGTAGTCATTCAGGAGCAGGTTGTTCAGTTTCCATGTAGTTGAATGGTTTTGAGTGAGATTCTTAATCCTGAGTTCTAGCTTGATTGCACTGTGATCTGAGAGATAGTTTGTTATAATTTCTGTTCTTTTACATTTACTGAGGAGAGGTTTACTTCCAAGTATGTGGTCAGTTTTGGAATAGGTGTGGTGTGGTGCTGAAAAAAATGTATATTCTGTTGATTTGGGGTGGAGAGTTCTGTTGATGTCTATTAGGTCCGCTTGACATCTACAGCAGACCTAGTCTGCAGAGCCGAGTTCAATTTCTGGGTATCCTTGTTGACTTTCTGTCTCGTTGATCTGTCTAATGTTGATAGTGGGGTGTTAAAGTCTCCCATTATTAATGTGTGGGAGTCTAAGTCTCTTTGTAGGTCACTCAGGACTTGCTTTATGAATCTGGGTGCTCCTGTATTGGGTGCATATATATTTAGGATAGTTAGCTCTTCTTGTTGAATTGATCCCTTTACCATTATGTAATGGCCTTCTTTGTCTCTTTTGATCTTTGTTGGTTTAAAATCTGTTTTATCAGAGACTAGGATTGCAACTCCTGCCTTTTTTTGTTTTCCATTTGCTTGGTAGATCTTCCTCCATCCTTTTATTTTGAGCCTATATGTGTCTCTGCACGTGAGATGGGTTTCCTGAATACAGCACACTTATGGGTCTTGACTCTTTATCCAATTTGCCAGTCTGTGTCTTTTAATTGGAGCATTTAGTCCATTTACATTTAAAGTTAATATTGTTATGTGTGAATTTGATCCTGTCATTATGATGTTAGCTGGTTATTTTGCTCGTTAGTTGATGCAGTCTCTTCCTAGTCTCGATGGTCTTTACATTTTGGCATGATTTTGCAGTGGCTGGTACTGGTTGTGCCTTTCCATGTTTAGCGCTTCCTTCAGGAGCTCTTTTAGGGCAGGCCTGGTGGTGACAGAATCTCTCAGCATTTACTTGTCTGTAAAGTATTTTATTTCTCCTTCACTTATGAAGCTTAGTTTGGCTGGATATGAAATTCTGGGTTGAAAATTCTTTTCCTTAAGAATGTTGAATATTGGCCCCCACTCTCTTCTGGCTTGTAGAGTTTCTGCCGAGAGATCTGCTGTTAGTCTGATGGGCCTCCCTTTGAGGGTAACCCGACCTTTCTCTCTGGCTGCCCTTAACATTTTTTCCTTCATTTCAACTTTGGTGAATCTGACAATTATGTGTCTTGGAGTTGCTCTTCTCGAGGAGTATCTTTGTGGCGTTCTCTGTATTTCCTGAATCTGAATGTTGGCCTGCCTTGCTAGATTGGGGAAGTTCTCCTGGATAATATCCTGCAGAGTGTTTTCCAACTTGTTTCCATTCTCCCTGTCACTTTCAGGTACACCAATCAGACGTAGATTTGGTCTTTTCACATAGTCCCACATTTCTTGGAGGCTTTGCTCGTTTCTTTTTATTCTTTTTTCTCTAAACTTCCCTTCTCGCTTCATTTCATTCATTTCATCTTCCAGGGCTGATACCCTTTCTTCCATTTGATCGCATCAGCTCCTGAGGCTTCTGCATTCTTCACGTAGTTCTCAAGCCTTGGTTTTCAGCTCCATCAGCTCCTTTAAGCACTTCTCTGTATTGGTTATTCTAGTTATACATTCTTCTAAATTTTTTTCAAAGTTTTCAACTTCTTTGCCTTTGGTTTGAATATCCTCCTGTAGCTCGGAGTAATTTGATCATCTGAAGCCTTCTTCTCTCAGCTCGTCAAAGTCATTCTCCGTCCAGCTTTGTTCTGTTGCTGGTGAGGAACTGCTTTCCTTTGGAGGAGGAGAGGCGCTCTGCTTTTTAGAGTTTCCAGTTTTTCTGCTCTGTTTTTTCCCCATCTTTGTGGTTTTATCTACTTTTGGTCTTTGATGATGGTGATGTACAGATGGGTTTTTGGTGTGGATGTCCTTTCTGTTTATTAGTTTTCCTTCTAACAGACAGGACCCTCAGCTGCAGGTCTGTTGGAGTATCTGGCCAGCTGGCCGTGTGAGGTCAGTCTGCCCCTGCTGGGGGGTGCCTCCCAGTTAGGCTGCTCGGGGGTCAGGGGTCAGGGACCCACTTGAGGAGGCAGTCTGCCCGTTCTCAGATCTCCAGCTGCGTGCTGGGAGAACCACTGCTCTCTTCAAAGCTGTCAGACAGGGACATTTAAGTCTGCAGAGGTTACTGCTGTCTTTTTGTTTGTCTGTGCCCTGCCCCCAGAGATGGAGCCTACAGAGGCAGGCAGGCCTCCTTGAGCTGTGGTGGGCTCCACCCAGTTTGAGCTTCCCAGCTGCTTTGTTTACCTAAGCGAGCCTGGGCAATGGCAGGCGCTCCTCCCCCCAGCCTCATTGCCGCCTTACAGTTTGATCTCAGACTGCTGTGCTAGCAATCAGCGAGACTCCGTGGGCGTAGGACCCTCTGAGCCAGGTGCGGGATATAATCTCCTGGGGCTCCGTTTTTTAAGCCCGTCGGAAAAGCGCAGTATTTGGGTAGGAGTGACCCGATTTTCCAGGTGCTGTCTGTCACCCCTTTCTTTGACTAGGAAAGGGAACTCCCTGACCCCTTGCACTTCCTGAGTGAGGCAATGCCTCGCCCTTCTTCGGCTCATGCACGGTGCATGCACCCACTGACCTGTGCCCACTGTCTGGCACTCCCTAGTGAGATGAACCCGGTACCTCAGAGGGAAATGCAGAAATCACCCATCTTCTGCGTCGCTCACGCTGGGAGCTGTAGACCAGAGCTGTTCCTATTCGGCCATCTTGGCTCCTTCCCCTTAGCTTAGTACTTCTAAAGACCTTTGCATTGTGCTTATTTTCACATAGCATAAGAAGCTTTTACATGAAAGGGAATGCCATTGTTAGTGGGACAGAAGCAAATCTAATATAAACAAACAAATCGCAAGCACTAGCTTCTGGTAGATTAGAAGACAGTGGTGATAATAGTAGTTTACAGTGCTTACTATATGTCAGGCATTGTTTTAATATTACATATGTTAGCTTATGTAATCATCACAATAATCCTATATATTAGGCATTACTATTTCCTTCATTTTACAGATGGGAAAATTGAGGCACAGTGAGGTTAAATTGCCCCAGGTCACACAGCTAGTAAAGGTAGAGTTATTTCTTCACGTCCAGACAGTCTGGCTGCAGAGGCTGTGCATGGGAGACTCCTGTTCATTTTTAGCACGTAGTCAAGGGGCCTCTCTTTTGTGAAATCTTCTGTGAAGTCTTTTCTGATATGTTTGGGAGGGTTGTTTACCACTACCTATGCCAGCTACCACTCTATCTTGTACAAGTTTGATTGTAGCAGGAACCACACTATATTGTAGTCATTTGTTCATATTTCTGTGAATTCCTTGTGCATGTAGACTATCTTGTGTTTTTTAAACTTCAGTATATCTATAAATGGCCCAGAGATCTTGTTAGAATGCAGATTTCAATTCAGTAGATGTGATGGTTAATTTTATGTATCAACTTGAGTGGGCCACAGGGTGCCCAGATATTTGGTCAGACATTATTCTAGATGTTTCTGTGAGGATGTTTTTGGATGCGATTATTGTTTGGCTCAGTAGTAGACTTAATAAAGCAAATCGTCCTTCCAAATGTGGGTGGGCCTCATCCAATCAGTTGAAGGCCTCCATAGAACAAAAAGGCTGACTTTCCCCCAGAGTAAGCAAGAATTCCTCCTGCCTGACTGCCTTTCAGCTGGAACATCAGCTTCTTCATTTTTTAAAAGTTTTAGATGCAGAGGGTATATGTGTAGGTTTGTCACATGGGTATATTGAGTGATGCTGAGGTTTGGGCTTCTAAAGACAGCACATCCGTTTCTTCATGGCTTTGGACTTTAACTGAAACATTGGCCCTCCCTAGGTCTTGAGCCTGCTGGCCTTCTGACTAGAACAAGCCCATTGGCTCTCCTGGGTCTCTAGTTCTCTGACTCACCCAGCAGATGGTAGGACTTGTCAGTCTCCATAATCTTATGGGCCAGTTCCTTATAATAAATCTATCTATATATAGTTAAAGAAAGATATAAATCAATTACCTATTGGTTCTGTTTCTCTGGATAGCCCTAATCTAGTAGGTTTGGAGTGGGGCCTGAGATTCTACATTTCTAACCAGTTTCCAGGTTAGGCTGATGCTCCTGTGCAGTGGGCCACATTGTGAGGAGCGAGGATGAGACTCATTCACTTTCATATCCTTGGTCTCTAGCAGAGTAGGCACCCTGCAAATTTCTATTGAAGGTTTTGGATAAAATGGTTTTGTTTTTTTTTTTTTTTGAGATGGAGTCTCGCTCTGTCACCAGGCTGGAGTGCAGTGGTGTGATCTTGGCTCACTGCAATCTCTGCCTCTGTGGTTCAAGCAATTCTCCTGCCTCAGCCTCCTGAGTAGCTGGGATTACAGGCACCCACCACCACGCCCAGCTAATTTTTGTATTTTTAGTAGAGACGGGGTTTCATCTTGTTGGCCAGGATGGTCTCCATCTCTTGACCTCGTGATCCACCTGCCTTGGCCTCCCAAAGTGCTGGGATTACAGGTGTGAGCCACTGTGCCCAGCCTAAAGTTTTCTTTTGTTCTGGTTTTTTTTTTTACCAAGTGAAAGATTCGTTAAAACAAAACAAAACAAAACAAAAACCTCAAGGAAATAGTAATAAAATTAAGTAATTCTGAAAACTGTAACTTCACCTTTAATATAGTCCAAATTTGACCTAAATAAATGGGAGAAAAGAGAAGGTTAAATCAGAAAATGACAGATTGTAAGAGCTAAATGCAGCAAATGGAAAGCAAGATTAATGAGACTGATTGGGATACTGAAATCTACCCATGGTTAAGCATAGAAAAGATGAAATTAGCTTTAGTACTTGTGGGTTTAATGGCATGGATTTGAAAGTAGGCACTGCTGGTGTGTCTTAATGTTATGTAAAATTTTGTTCCATGCGTTCATGCATTGAAAAGTCATTTTAATCACTGGTAAGTGTGATAATGTATCCATAAAGTTTAAGCCTGATAACCTTCAGTTAGTTTCATGGGTCATTATTTTCTGCTGTGGAAATGGTGCACCTCACCTGCTGTGTTTTCTCTTGGAACTTGGTTCCCGAAGTGTGGTTACACTGTAATCAGCTTAACAAATTCAAGCTTTAATTTCTGTGTGGTGAGTGTTGATAAGATGTTTCATCATTTGTCTTACTCATTTTCTCTTAGTAACTAGAGTTTATTTACCAGATTTATAAACCTGTGAGTCTAAGCTTAAAATTAATGTAGGAAGCACATAAAAGATGAAAATGCTAAAATAATAACAGAAAAAGTCAATAGGAGTAAGACATATACACAGACTACACACATATACAATCCAAGATGTCGTTGATTGTAAGATGGTGTCATCTTTCAATGCATATGTCTAATAGTGTATACTGCTGCTAAAATTGAAAAAATGCAGCACTGTAATACATTGTTATAATTACATAATATATAATATATTACATATATATGATGCATCCCATTTTCAGAGATAATAACGTGAAAAAATTTTGCACTTTAGAATTGGTGAAATACATTGTATGTTTATACATACATGTATGTGTGTGTAGATATATGACTAAATTAATACATATATTTATTTATACATACCGATTCAGATGTATAGACAATGTTAAAAGCTACGTTTCTATATATTAGAAGTCAGACTCTGTCTGGAAGGCTGTAGATAGTCTATACAGAAAGTGCAGAAAATTGTTTTTCTTGTACTGTACAGCTAGAATCTGAGACTGCTATACTTTTAGGCTTATTTTAAATATTGGGAATTATTGAAACAGAAGTCCACTGTAATGTTCTTAGGGCTTAAGCTATTTCAGGCTTCAAAAATAATGCCTATTTTGACTTCTGAAATTGAAGATCTTTAGTTTACAAAGACAATTATAATTTAAGTAAAAGCTATTTGATTTTTCTTGCGAAATATGTGTTCTGTGATGTGTCCTTCTGTTATCTTAGGTTTTTTTTGGTAGACATTTTAGTACAGATCTGCTACTTTAAAAAATCTTATTTAACCTGGGGTCTCATTTAAATTGACCCTGTTAATCAAACCAAATTGCCAAGGCTTTCACTTGTATGACCTGGTTAAAATTGCAGGGCAAGTTCAGAATTGCTTCATACATACAGACCTCCCAAAAGTTCAATAATGATTTTTAGTGTATGTGGACTTTGTGACAAGTAGCAATGGACTTTATTTGAGAAACAATTAAAAAGCATCAATACTCACTAATGTCTTGCACCAAGGGACTGGAATTGTGAAAAAGCCATGGACTCCTGGAGCATGATGGATATTGTAGGCAAAACACAATTGTCATGGAAAAGCTAATGATCATTCTTTTTCATGGATGGAACTTTTACACTGCCAATAAAACCTTTCGAATGGGTGGACATGTGTCCCTCAGGAAACATGTTTAGGCATTGTTAAGCTGTTTTCTCCTTTCCTTGTCCCCAAAGCCTCTTGAAGAGATAGATTATTTAATGTGAACCTGGTTTTATTTCATGTTGTTTTCTGTTTATATCTTGTATTTGAACTAAAAAGGCTAGTTTATTCACTACAAAAATAGGAGATGAAAGATGATCATTAAGGGGCTACTAAGATAGCAAGGCTACAGGAATCAATAGCAATAAAAATCTCATTTTTAAAGACAGAAGAATCATGGGCATTTTGCAAAACAATATTGTTAGCCAAAATAAATTGCATTTTTGCCTAGATAAAAAATCCACACTGTTTGACTAATGACAGGAGATGTAATATACTTGGAGTTAGTAGGAATTGAGTAATTCCTGTGTGTTAGGCACCTACAACAACCCTAAAAGCAGTACTCTGACGAGACTGATTTTACAGATGCAGACACTGAAGTCCAAAGAAGTTAGATAACTTGATCAGGCAATGTCCTATCAAGAAACACATTCAAATTGGGTATTTGGAGGAGAGTTTACTTAAGAGATTATTTATGAGGGTGTTAGCAAGGTTTAAGGAACAACAAGGAGTTAGCAACATTAGGAGTCAGTTCTATCCCTACATTAAGGGGACAGGGAGGGGGAACAGTTCCTGGATCCAAAGCTGTGTAATGAGGACTGCCTGATGAGGTCTGTGGATTTGGGGAGAGGTATGTTGCCAGGTTCAGAGACTCTGCAGGGAGCTGGTGTAATAAATACCTAGCCTCACTCTCCTACCCTCTGGCATCCTGCTGGTGCCTTTCATCGGCAGAATCCCACTGAAGTTAAAGGGCAAAAGAGCCACTGATGCAGTCACTATGGTTTAGCCTCCAGGACACAGAGTAGGACGGCACATGGATGTGGAGGAGCAATAGGGCAACAACCAATTGCCAGCTGTCTAGGTGTTAAGAGTTAGTAATTGGCAGGGCACAGGAATAAATGCAGGCAGTACTGGTGCTCTTAACTGCCTCATGGCAGATGCCTTCAGTTTTCCTTCAGACTTCATCTAGGATTCACAGAAATTCAATGAAATGTCTTAGCAGCCCCAAATATTGGTTATTCATTCTTTATTACTCACTTAAAATTTCATCAAACCTTCATTTCTGGTATTACTGGAAGAACATCTTGTCTTTCCTTCCCTGGGTTCTATGAGTACAGGTTTGTTTTTGGCTCTTGACTATTTGTTTTGTTACTTCACCATCCCTCTGTGGAGTGTTCTTTTATTTTTGGGAGTGCTTTTCCAATTATTACTATAGTTGAGAAGAAATCAGTTCTTATCTTAAGCCAGGTAGATTTGGGGGTATTTTGCAGTATCAAGAAAGTAACTGTTTCCAAAAAACACAAGAAAATTGCCTTTTAGTGTATGTGTCAAGGAGCCAAAATTCCTGAAGAAAAAGGACTCTCTTTGTGAACAGGCAGATAAATGAGTAAATGATGGTCTGTTTTTATGTTAAAATGTAGTTATTTCCATAGATAACCTGATTCATAAGGAGTAGTTATATGGTAATGTTTCCCAAAGTCTATTTGAATTACGTATAGCATATTATAACCTTGTAGCTTCTTACTCAAATATTTCAAAATTTTTTTTCACAAATTATTGATGTGCAGTGCCTTAAATAGAGATTAATAGATTCAACTTTCCATTTTTATATTCACTTGCTCAAGATAAATTTTGGAAATATATTAAGGCTTATTGATTATAGTGATCTTAATTTTTATCTTTGGAAAAAGTGTAATGAAAATTTTGTATGTTAAAATGGGATATTATGAAGACATTTGACCAGACCAAGCTATTCCTTGTAGGGAGTAGGGAGCCCCAGGTTACTCAGGAGTCTATATCTGGTCATGTGGTGTGTGATAGTTACAGAGTTTAGCATGGCTAGTGATAGCTTCAGTGGACAGCTAGTTTGATGAATATTCTGCTTAATATTAATAACTAACATTTGTATACAATATTAAAACTTACAAAGTGCTTTTATACACATACATCATTTTATCTAAACTTCGACCCTATGGGGAAGTTCTTTTCTTTTTCTTTTCTTTTTTTTTGAGACAGGGCTTGCTCTGTTACCCAGATTGTAGTGCAGTGGGGCGATCATAGCTCACTGCTGCAGCCTCAAACCCCTGGGCTCAAGCTTGGGAGGCAGTTATTCCTATCATCAAAATACAAACAAGGAAATTCAGTGTTCAAAATCCAGTGTTTGATTTCATAGCTAGTGGGTGGTAAAGCCAGATACAAACACGTTTTCTGACTCCCAAGTTTGGATGTCTTTTTGATTGTCTAATGTTGACTTACAAAGTATCAACCCAACTAATTGACAAGACAGGGCTGAGTTTATTGCTTATGCAGTGAGGGAGAACACTGCTTTGACAGAGTCTTGGCAGCTCTTAGAGGGGGAGAGGCAAGGTTGGATTTTACTGAGAATTAGAAGTTTGGTTTAAAATTGGTCTTTCAATGCAGGGACTGATCAGGAATGAATAAGAATGGCCGGGCATGGTGGCTCACACCTGTAATCCCACCACTTTGGGAGGCCAAGGTGGTCATATCACCTGAGGTCAGGAGTTCGAGACCAGCCTGGCCAACATGGTGAAACAATTTAGGATTTGATAGAAACAGCAAGGTGAGGTGTTCCAAGAGTTTTGATACTTCTTTTTTTTTCAACTTTTATTTCATACTCAGGGGATACATACGCAGGTTTATTCTTGGGTATATTGCATGATGCTGAGATTTGGGTTAGGAACGATTTCATAGTGAGCATAGTACTCGATAGTTTTTTGATGCTTGCCCCCATCCCCACCTCCACACAGTAGCCCCCAGTTTCTATTGTTCCCATCTTTATGTCCACGAATACTCAATGTTTGGCTCCCACTTATAAGTGAAAACATGTGTTATTTGGTTCTCTGTTCCTGCATTAATTCACTTAGGACACTGGCTTCCGACTGCATCTATGTTGCTGCAAAGGACATGACTCCTTTCTTTTGTGTGGCTGCATAGTATTCCATGGTGTATATGTACCACATTTTCTTTAACCAACTGATTTTTGATGGGCACCTAGGTTGGTTCCGTGTCTTTGCTATTGTGAATAGTGCAGTGATGAACACGTGAGTGCATGAGTCTTGTTGGTAGAAAAGAGTGTTGATACTTCTATTGAAGAGTTAGTGGTCTTTTGGGAAATTCTTGTAATGAACAATCAAGTTACGTGCCTCAGCAAGAGTCTCCTGGAGTGGCAAAGTAATACTAATGAAGACAATAGATTACAGTCATGTTGGTGTAGACAGTTAGCTCTCTCTGTGTGTGTGTGTGTGTGTGTGTGTGTGTGTGTGCGCGAGAGAGAGAGAAGGAGGGAGAGAGAGAGAGTAGGTAGTTCCAAGGTAGATCCTTGTTGTCTAAGCTATGTATGGAGGTAGATGGTCTAGGTTCCCAGTGCCCCCCATGTGGCCATTCTTTAGCCTGAGCTGAATGATAGATCGTTTGTATCCAGGGGTGTGATCGATCAGTCTAGATCTTCACCAGTGTCTGAGGTGTCACAATTGCATATAAGTATCTGGGTGTGGTTGTTTCTACCTCTGTAAATTCAAGTTTTCTTGCTCTTTCTGTTTGATGATAATTTGTTAGATCACATCATGGGACAGAGACTGCACAGCAGCATTTTAGACTCTGGAGATCACTCATCTGAACACTGTGGCAAAAATACTAAGAGAAGGATTATGATCAGAGTTTGTAGTGACCTCCCCAGCTAGGAGCTGAGACAGCTCATATTAAACCAAGAGATGAGATCTCATACCAAATGAAAAGAGCCCACAGCACCACATATGGGGTTATTAGCTACATTACCCAATTTTTTTTATTTGCTTCTGAGTCTTTTTCGTGCTATTAAAGATCCAAGACAGGTCAGCATAGATGTAACTATAATATTCTTTCTGTAAAACAGCACATCCACCTTGAGAGGCCAATATTATATCTTAAGCAGCTGTATTCTGAACCACTCTCTGTCCAATTTGGTCTATACTCTTGGTGTCATGGTCTGACTCAACTGGGAGTCTTTGAACCATGACATCTAGGAATCTTCCTACTTAAAAATTTAATTAATTAATCAATTAATTTTATTTATACATAATAGATGTACATATTTTGGGGGTACATGTGATGTTTTAACATATTTATGTAATGCATATTAATCAAATCAGGGTATTTGGTATATCTATCATCTTAAACAATTTTCTTTATGTTGGGGACATTTGAATTATTCTCAACTAGCTATTTTGAAATATACAATAGATTATTGTTTACTCTAGTGCTGCTACTTATTTATTGAACAATAGTCTTATTTTCTTCTATCTAACTGTATTTCTGTACCCATTAATCAACCTCTCTTCATACCCACCTCACCCCTACCCTCCTAGCCTCTGGTAACCACCAGTGTAGTCTCTGTCTTCATGAGGTCCACTTTCTTAACTCCTGCATCTGAGTTAAAACACGTGAAATTGTCTTTCTGTGCCTTATTTGACTTAACATAATCACTTCTAGTTGCATGCAGCATGCTGCTGCAAATGACAGGATTTCATTCTTTTTTTATGGATGAATAATATTCATTGTTCATATATATCCCATTTTAAAATTTTTCATTCATCTATTGATGGGTACTTTCATTCATCTATTGATGGGCACTTACATATAAAATGTGTATGTATATACCACATTTTACATTTTTCATTCATCTATTGATGAGCACTTAGGTTGAGTCCATATTTTGGCTATTGTGAGTAGTGCTAAACACTGGAGTGCAGATATCACTTCAATATATTAATTTCCTGTTTTAGGGGATAAATACTCACTAGAGGGATTGCTAAATCATAGGGTAATTGTATTTTTAGTTTTGAAGGAAACTCCATAATGTTCTCCATAATGGCTGTACTAATTTACATTGCCACCAACAACGTATGAGTGTCCTTTCTCTCCATCCATACCAGCATCCATTATTCCCTGCCTTTTCGATAAAAGCTATTTTAACTGGGGTGAGATGATATATGTGTGTGTGTGTGTGTGTGTGTGTGTGTGTGTGTTCAGAGTCATCCTGTTACCCAGGCTGGAGTGCAGTGGCACGATCACAACTCACTGCAACCTTGTGCTCCTGGGATCAAGTGATACTCTTGCCTCAGCCTCCAGAGTGGCTAAAACTACAGGCATGAGCTACCACATCCAGCTAATTTTTAAATTTTTTTTGTAAAGATGGAGTTCCACTGTATTGCCTAGGCTGGTCTCGAACTCCTGGGCTCAAGCAATCCTCCTGCTTTGGCTTCCCAAAGTGCTAGGATTATAGGCATGAGGCACTGTACCCGGCCTCATTTAGGTTTTGATTTGTATTTCCTTGATGATTACTGATATTGAGCATTTTTTGTTACTTCTTCGTCATTTTTATGTCTTCTTTTGAGAAATGTCTATTCAGATCTTTCCCCCATTTTTAAATTGATTTTTCTGTCTCTCTCTTTGTTTTGTTATTGAGTTGTTTGAACTTCTTGTGTATTCTGGTTATTAATCACTTGTTAGATGGATAATTTGCAAATATTGTCTCCCATTCTGTGGCTTATCTGTTCATTTTGTTGATTGTTTCCTTTGCTATGCAGGAGCTTTTTAGTTTGATGTAATGCCATTTGTCCATTTTTCCTTTGGTTCCTTATGCTTTTCAGGTGTTACTAAAAAAAATCTTTGCCCAGACCAATGCCCTGGAGTGTTTTCCCAATGTTTCCTTGTAATAGTTTCATAGTTTGAGGTCTTTTAATTAAGTCTTTAATCCATGTTTATTTGATTTTTGTAAATGGTGATACATAGAATCTAGTTTAATTCTTCTGCATATGGTTATCCAGTTTTCCCAGCATCAGTTTTTGAAAAGACTGTCCTTTTCCCAATGTATGTTCTTGGTGTCTTTGTTGAAAATCAGTTTACTATAAATGCATGGATTTATTTCTGGGTTCTCTGTTCTGTTCCATTGGTCTGTATAGCTATTTTTATGCTAGTATCGTACTGTTTTAGTTACTATAACTCTGTAGTATATTTGGAAGTCAAGTAGTGTGATGTGTCCAGCTTTGTTATTTTTGGTCAGGATTGCTTTAGCTATTCAGGGTTTTTGTAATTCTACATAAATTTTCGGATTGTCTTTTCTATTTCTGTGAAGAATGTCATTGTTATTTTGATAGGTAGTGCATTGAATCTATAGATCAGTTTGGGTATTACATTTTAACAATATTCTTCCTATTCATGAACATGGAATGGCTTTCCCATTTTTTTGTGTCTTCTCCAGTTTCTTTCATCACAGCTTTATAGTTTTTCTTATAAAGATATTTTACTTATTTGGTTAAGTTTATTCCTAGATATTTTATATGCCTTGTACCTATTTTAAATGGAATTGCTTTCTTGATTCGTTTTTCAAATTGCTCATTGTTGGCATATATAAATGTTGCTGGTTTTTGTATGTTGATTTTATATCCTGAAACTTTACTGAATTCATTTGTCAGTTCTAAGAATTTTTTGGTGGAGTCTTTATGGTTTTCTAAATATAAGGTCATATCATCTGCTAACAAGAGTGATTTGACTTCTTCCTTCTAATTTGGATCACTTTTATTTCTTTCTCTTGTCTGATTATTCTGGCATAAACTTCCAGTTTTAGAAAATGATGCCCTCTTTCACTTTTATTCAACATAACAGTAATAAAAGTGAAAGAGGGCATCATTTTCTTGTTCCAGGTCTTAGAGAAAAGGCTTTCAAGTTTTCCTCATTCAGTATGTTGTTAGCACTAGGTCCATCATATATGGCTTTTCTTGTTTTGGGGTATGTTTTTTTCTTTACCCAATGTATGAGCATTTTTACTATAAAGGGATATAAAATTTTATTAAATGCCTTTTCAGCATTTATTGAAATGATCATATGGTTTCTATTCTTGGTTCTGTTAATGTTTCGTGTCATTTTTATTGATTTATGTATGTTGAACCATCCTTTATCCTAGAGATGAATCCTACTGGATCATAGTGAGTGATCTTTTTAATGTGTTGTTGAATTTGGTTTGCTAGTATTTTGTTGAGGATTTTTGTATCTGTGTTATTTAGGAATATTGCCCTGTAGTTTTCTTTTTTTGTTGCGTCCCTTTTTTGGCTTTGGTATCAGGGTAATGCTGGACTCATAGAATGAGTTTGGAAGTGTTCTCACCTCTGCAATTTTTTTTTCAGAGTTTGAGTAGAATTGGTTCTTTAAATGTTTAATAGAATTCAGCAGTGAAGCTATCAGGTCCTGTGCTTTTCTTTGATGAGAAGGTTTTATTATGGTTTTGTTCTCATTACTCATTATTGGTTTGTTCAGGTTTTTTTATTTGTTCATGACTCAATCTTAGTAAGTTGTGTTTGTCCAGGAATTTATCCATTTCTTCTAGGTTTTCCAATTTTTTGGCCTATAGTTGTTTATAATAGTCTCTAACTATTCTTTGTGTTTCTGTGGTGTCAGTTGTTATGTCTCCATTTTTGCTTCTGATTTTATTTATTTGGGCTTTCTTACTTTTCTCTTAGCCTAGCTAAGGGATTTTCCATTTTGTTTATCTTTTCAAAAAGCCAACTTTTTGTTTTGTTGATCTTTTATATTTTTTAAGTCTCAATTTCACTTATGTTTGCTCTAATCTTTATTATTCCTTTCCTTCTACTAAATTTGGGTTTAGTTTGTTCTTGCTTTTCTAGTTCTTTGAGGTGCGTAATTAGGTTGGCAAGTTGAAATCTTTCTGATGTAGGCATTTATTGCTATAAACTTTTTCCTCATTAGTGCTTTCACTGTATCCTGTAGATTTTAGTATGTGGTATTTCTATTTATATTTGTTTCAAGATATTTTTAAGTTCCCTTCTTAATTTCTTTATTGACCCATTAACCATTCAGGAATATGTTGTTTAATTTCCAGATGTTTGTGCAGTTTCTAATGTGCCTCTTATTATGAATTTCAAGTTTTATTCCATTGTGGTCAGAAAAGATACTTAACGTAATTTCACCTTTTTTTTTTTTTTTGAAGTTTTTCAGACTTGTTTGGTGGCCTAACATATGGTCCATTCTGGAGAATGTTCCATGTGCTGATGAGAAAAATGTGTATTCTACAGCAGTTGGATGAAATGTTCTGTAAATGTTAGTTAGGCTCATATCTGTAGTGTAGTGTGTAGTTTAACTCTGATGCTTCTTTACTGATTTTCTGAGTGGGTGATCTGTCTATTACTGAGAGTGGGGTGTTGAAGTCCCCTGCTATTATTATACTGCAATCTTTCTCTCCCATTAGATGCATTAGTGTTTGCTTTATATACATGGGTGCTCCTGTGTTGGGTGCATAGATATTTAAAATTGTTTTATCCTATTGCCAGATTGACTGCACTATCATTCTGTAGTGACCCTCTCTGGTTCTTTTACAATCTTTGACTTGTAGTCTATCTTATATAAGCATAGCTACTTCTACTCTGTTTTGGTTTCTGTTTGCATGGAATGTCTTTTTCAATATCTTCACTTTCAGTCTATGTGTATCTTTATAGATGAGGTGAATTTCTTGTAGATAGCGTAGAGTTGGGTCTTGTTTCTTCATCCATTCAGCCACACTATTCTTTTAACTGGAGAATTTAGTTTATTTCATTCAATGTTACTATTGATAGGTAAGGACTTACTAATGCCATTTTGTTACTTGTCTTCTGGTTATTTTGTAACTCCTCTTTTCCTTTTTTCCTGTCTCCTTTTGTGGTTAAGTGATTTTCTCGTGTAGTATGTTTTAATGTGTTTCTTTTTATTTTTAGTATATTTATTACAGGTTTTTGCTTTGTGGTTGAACTTTAGAAAAAACCATCTTACAACAAGTTATTTTAAAGAGATGACAACTTATCTTTGATCATAAAGAATAGAAACAAGCAAACAAACAGGAAAAACTAAAAAGACTCTACAGTTTAACTCCATCCCTTCCACATTTTTAAGCTTTTTTGTTGTCTCAATTAATATATGTTTACATTGCCTATCCTTAACAGGCTGCTATGGCTATTATTATTTTTGATAGCTTTGTCTTTCAGTCTTCATGGTAGAGTTATGAGTGGATTGTATACCACAATTCCAGTGATAGAGTATTTTCTGAGTTTGTCTGTTTACTTATTTTTACCAGTGGATTTTATACTTTTAGATGTTTTCTTTTTGCAAGTTAGTGTTGTTTTTTCTTTCAGATTGAGCAGTTCTCTTTAGTATTTCTTGTAAGATGGGTCTGGTGGTGATGAATTCCCTGAGCTTTTTCTTTTTTTTTGGGGGGGGGTGGGGGGGTCTGATATCAGGTAGTTTTTTTGGGTATAGAATTTTTGGTGGACATTTTAGTATCCGCCCACCAATCCCCTACCCCAGCACTTTGGATATGTCATCATGGCCGTATGGTTTCTGTTGAGAAGTCTGTTGTCAGATAAATTGAAGTTCCTTTATGTATTATTTGTTCCTTTTTTCTTGTGGCTTTTGTCTTTGCCCTTGACCTTGAAAGTTTGGTTATTATATGCCTTGTGGTAGTTTTTTTTTGGGTTTCATCTATTTAATGATCTTTGACCTAACCATACCTGAATATATATGTCTTTCTCATGTTTTGGAAAGTTTTTTGTTATCATTTCTTTGAATAAGTTTCTATCCCTTGCTCTTGGTCAGTTCCCTCTTGAACATCAATGATTCTTAGATTTGGTCTTTTGAGGTAATTTTCTATATCTTGTAGATATTCTTTATTCCTTTTTGTTCTTTTTAATTTTTTTCCTTCGATGTATATTTTCAGATAGCCTGTCTTTAAGCACATTGATTCTTTCCTCTGCTTGATTCATTCTGCTCTTGAGACCCTCTGATAAAATTTTCAGTTCAGCAAATTTTTTTTTAGTTCTTGGATTTCTGTTTGATTTTTTACAATTATTTTAATCTCTGTTAAAGTTATCTGATAAATTTCTGAGTTGCCTTTTGTGCTATTTTGGAGAACACTGAGTTTTCTTAAAACTGCTATTTTGAAGTTATTTATCAGAGAGCTCACCTATCATTGTCTCATTAGGGTTGGTCACTGATTCCTTGCTTTTTCTTTTTGGTGAGGTCATGTTTCCCTGTTTGCTATTGTTCCTTGTGAATGTACATCTTTGTCTTTACATTGAAGGATTAATTATTTCAGTCTTCTCTACATGGCTTGTTTTTGTTTTTATTCATTATGTTTGCTTAGAGATTTCTTTGCAACATATCTATTTAATATCATTTCTGCCAGGTCACTGCCTCCTTTTAAGTACTTGATGGTGCCTTATGCCCAGGTTTGCTTTGGCTCTGGCAAACTTTGTAGCCCCGTCTGTCCTGGATAGAGGAGGTCCCAAAAGTGATATCCCTGCAGTGTGGGAAGGATAGGTAGGTGTTCATACCCAGAGAATCGATGGAATGAACCCCCTACAGTGTGCTGCTGAACAGCCACTCTGATGTGATGTCTCATTTGGTCCAGACACAGAGCAGCATTTTCTGGGCTGGCGATGCTAGTCCCACCTCCCTTTCTTGGTCTCTGGCTGTCCTCAGAAGTTTTTCTCCTTTCAGGCACTCATGATGTTTTCCATTGGTTGAGGCAGGGGCAGGTCTCCTGCCAGGGAACCCAAAATGGTGGGGAAACTGTTTGACCACCTCAATCTCACTTTTTCCACGTAGTAACCATGAGTCAGAAACAATTCTGAAAGTAAGTATTAGTTTACCAAAGTAAGAAGTTTCTGTTCAACTATGGGTAGTAATCAGTAGGCTTTTCTTCCATACATACAGTGCATTCATTAGGGGTTACACAATGCTCTACTTTTGGTGAAAATATATCTATATGATTGTCAAATAGCATTGTAACATTTTGGTGCCATTGGAAGAGTTTAGCATCACACAGTGAAACTTGTATTGAGGTCATTAGGTAAGTATGAAGTAAAAACAAACAAACAAACAAAAAACCAAAAACCAAAACCCAAAAAACCCCACAAAAACAAGCAAGCAAACAAACAAAAACCCCCAAAGTAATGTGTCAAAATTGTGTGAAAAGGAGACGGCTTCCAAATACTCACCATATTAATAAACCACAGCTATCTGTCCAAGTAGTGAATACTTTCTTAGAAATGAAATAATTTTTCTTTTGAGAATTCATTTATGCTTCCAGTTAATTTAGGGCTTTTTTGAAATGTGTCAAGGGGTTGCATATGCTGCAAAAATAATTATCTAAACCTTGTTCTTTGTTATCTTACTGGAGATAAGTTGTATATCTAGTGAAGCCTGTACCTAATGCAAGGTCCTTCATCGTTACTTCTCTTGTTTCTGTGCCCCTGATGCATGTACCTCTCCCAAATCTTTTTGTTTTGCCATGGCAGGAGTGGCAGCCCAAGTACTCCAGAATCTTGCAAAGTACTTGTATGGGTCTGTGCCCTGTGAAGCTGTGTGGATTTTCATATGCCTATTGATAGTAATTTAGAAAATTTAATTGACAGTTGGGGAGGGAGCAGATAAATCAAATACAGAACAAAGAAAGGTATAAGATGTTTTCACAATGCAACATTAAATCATACAAAATAAACTAATGTCTTGGGACAGCATTTCTGTCGTTTTGGACATAGCACACATAAAGCAAGCTACTGAGCCACATCAGAGCATCTTGCTATATTTTGATGTATTCTTAAATGAAGGTAACCTAGGATGAGTTATGGTTGTGGAACCTTGTGTCTTCAAGAACTGGTTGAAGAAACAACACGAGCGCACATTGAAAATTACACCTTAGCTAACCACTACTGCCATCACCACCACTACTATCACCACTGTAACACCATACTTTCTTGTCTGTTTTTACTATGCCAGAAATTGTCCTAAGTGGTTTATGACATTTTCTCATTTAACCTTATGGAAACCCTCTAAAGTAGCTATTATTAGTACTTCCATTTCATAGCCAAAGAAACCAAGGCTTAGAAAGCTTATGTAGTGGCCAGGAGTGGTGGTTCATGCCTGCAATCCCAGCACTTTGGGAGGCCAAGTTGGGTGAATCATGAGGTCAGGAGTTCAAGACCAGCCTGGCCAAGATGGTGAAACCCCGTCTCTACTAAAAATACAAAAATTAGCTGGGCGTGGTGGTGGGCACCTGTAATCCCAGCTACTCAGGAGGCTGAGGCAGAGAATTGCTTGAACCCGGGAGGTGGAGGTTGCAGTGAACCGAGATTGCGCCACTGCACTCCAGCCTGGGTGACAGAGCGAGACTCCATCTCAAAACAGAAACAAAAACAAAAACAAAAAACCCAAAAAAACAAAACAAAAGCTTATGTAGCATAGTTAAGGACATATAAACAGAAATGTGGTAGAGCTTGTATTTAAAGACAAGTCTCTCTGACTCAGCAACATGTGTTAGTAAAATTCCAATTTAAGCATTTAAGTGTTTGTATGTGGAAGCAGCCCCTATGATACCTAAAAGTGAAGTGAACATTAACACTTCACAGAGTCAGTAGAATCATTAAACTTATAACCTGTCTACAGTGATGTCATAGAAGTACCAAGTGGGATATCTGGGAAAAGGGAGCATTTAAATATACAATTGGGGAAATTTCTGGTTAGTGGCTACAATTCCTCTAAGAGCCTAGGTCTTAGATGGGGATAAGGGAGAGTTATGACCCGACAACCAAGTCAAAATATTTTTAATCCAGGAAAAGTAGAATCATCTTTTAGTTCTTTGGAACAGACTAACAAACAGAATTTGGAGGGAGTGGTAGACATACATCAGACTCTCAGAAATTGCCTTTTGAATAGGAGTGGAGGTCTCTTGACACTGAGACTTATGATTGGAGAAATCCAATTTGAAGTTCTATAACAGAGTAGGTAGTGTGGAAGGGATATACTTCACAGTAAGAGGAATTTATTTTACTTCTGGGTCTCTAAGACTTTCTTATGAAGTAATAGGGACTACTCTGACTTAGGAAAAGAACCTCTTGTAAAGAACAGAATGGCTTTTACTAGATACTTTTAAAGTCTAGGCTTTCTGTATATTTCTTTCCATTATGTTGAGAGTTGGAAGGAGGGACTAACGTAGTGAGAGCATGGAAATACTGGCCATAGGCTTTATGTCTTCTAACATTTTAAGAAAACATAGAGTCTATTTTTTGCTACTCAAATTCTCCAACTAATGTTTTAAACTCAAATTTTAGATTTCTTCTTTGGAGGAAAGCAGGCTCTTCACTGTTTACAAGGTTATTTTTGAGTTGCAAAATTCTGTTTCTTCCCCGTATTCCCCCATTCAGTTTTGGCTGTCACAATCAGAAAGCTTGAGGACACTTTTTTCTTGCATCTGTAGTGGAAACCTTAGCAGTAGATAATAACTGCTCCAGGTCTGTTAAATAGATGCATTCTTTAATCAATATTTATATTTCAAAGGATCTTGCATTTTAAGGAAAAGATTCACTGTAGAATTTTTAAATACAGTTATTAAAGTACACATTTATACATCACAAATTATTTTGAAGTGACTAAAGAGGAAAGGAATATACATGTAAAGAGTTAGAAGCCACTTTTATTGGCTGTCAACTGGAGAGCAATCAGAAACAAAGATAAACTTCTCTTAAGGCAAAATGTGAGTCAACTGGAAAACCAGATTTGTTTTACAAAAATTCTCGCAGACATAACTTATCAATCATACTTGTACTGGTATTGTGTCATGTTGTCACTGATCACTTCTCTTTGTCTTGTTGTTTTTACGTAGTTGATTCCACAAGCTATTGTTGTCCCGGTAATGGGAAGTCAGCTTTCAGTGAAAGTTCATACGATAAGGATCCCCTCCTTGGGTAAGGAGCCTGCACCAAAGATAGTCATCTAGCATTTGTTTTTATAATTTCAAATCAGTGTTCAGCATTGACAACCTATCAAGTAGAAAAATAATGGTACCTTACCTTTATATAACGTATGTTTTATGAAATTTCTGCGTGTTTCTCTATAGGTGAGTTCAGTGTTATATTTGGAACTTTGTGTTTCTTATATTTTAGTCATTTATAAATAATACAGAGGCTATCCATGACCTTATTTTTTAAATTGCAAGTATCCCTGTTTTAGACTGGTATAATATATATTTGGTCGTGGAATGAGAAATGGGATTAGTTTCCACACTTTTTGAACAGTGTTTGTTATTAAGTGAAAGAAAAAAGAAATAAAAGCAAAAAAGAAAGATAAAGGCCCCAACTTAAAGCCTGCCTTCATGATCCATAAGTACCCACTATTTTTGTCTAGTCAAAACCCTTTACATAAATGTAGTGATATGATCCCCATGTATCGGGCACTGTGCTAGTCACAAGATACAAAATGGAATAAAATATGGTCCCCACTTTTAGGGAGTTTGCAGTCTAGTTCAGGAGATGGACCAGTTCACCATCAACTATTTTTCAATTTGCTCAGTGCTATTACAGATTGGTTTAGCTAAAGTGCATTTTCAGAGTCTAGTGGAGGTTGAAAAATTCTGCTTGACTAGAAAGAGAGAGCTGGATAATACTTCACAGGAGTCTTGACATTGGAAGTGGGTTTTGGAAGGTGAATTGGGGTTGAGAAGGGGATGAAGAAGTTAGTAAAGCTTACATTGGACCTATAAGCCACAGCCTATCAGACAACTGCTGTGTCTGGCGCATGAAGTAGGTGGCAGCCAGGCTTCTGCTGAGATGCGGTCTGCAAAGTTAGAGTGGAGGCTGCTTATTGATCATGGGGCAGCAGAAGGTGGACAGGAATTCGTGCAGTAATGGAGGAAAGGTGTGTGAGAGAGAGACATGGGAGAGATGAACTAGGCAGAGACACATTCCCTGTACAGTCTTACTTAAATTTCATATTAGAAGCACATAACCAGTTTTTTTGTTGTTGTTCAATTCAACTTCACAGGTATTTGCTGAGCATTTAATATATGTTTAAAAAGAGGTCATACAGGCTATATTTATATGGCATCACCATGGGTGTGAATGATATCTCCCAGAAAGACCATGCAGAGAAAACACAAATGGTAGCAGGGTGGGGAGGGGAGAACTGACATAAGAGATAGCCCAAAATAGCATGATTGACAAGGTAGGAAGAGACCCAGGGGAGAGTAGCCGTGGAGGCCAAGGGTAGACATTCAGGAAACCAGGAGTGGTTAACGGTGTCACAAGTTGCAAAATGGTAAAATAAGAAGAAAACTGCAAGTTGACACTTAGAAGATCATTATGAATGGGATACAGAGCAAGTAGGCCGTGGGATGGAGGGTAGCAAGTAGCCATCTCCCAATTTCACCTAGAGCTGACCCTGTACAAAGGAGTCTTATTTAAGGCGATTTGAATACTTTGTTAACAGCTCTTAGAAAAGGTTGGTTGAGGAAGGAGATTGAAGCTCTTGGCTTAAATTAAGGTTCTGGATTATTTATGGATTTAATTTATCCCTGTGATCCATGTCCCCAGTTGACACAAGCTATCAAGAGTTAGCTGCATTCTTTTCTTCTTGAAAAAGTAGGAAGAATATTTAATCATAACTGAGCTGCACTAATAGAAATTTTAATAAAACTGGGCTGAGCTAGGACTGGGAGGTTGCATAAGCAATCGGAGAGTGTGAATGTTCCTCTGGGTGCACTCTGTGCACTTGGCATAATTCTTAAGACCGAAATACAGTATTTAATCCAAAAAGCTCACAGGGTTTTCATAAATGCAGTTTAATTTAAAGTCTATGCAAGCACATGCGGTACATAAAGCACAATTTTCTGGGACTTTTAAGCCTCTCTACAACTTAGATAAAAGTTAAAAGAATAAAATCTTTGATAAATTTGATAGCATGCTCATTTAAATTGTTTACCTTCAGTGGAAATCCAAGTAAAGATTGAAACTCCACCTGCCTTTCTACATACTCAGTTTTTCCTTGAGGATAAATAAGAAGGCCTGAAGAATTATTGTCATCTGGAGCTTAGGGGTCATCTAGCACAATGTCTTCATTTTGCAGTGAGGAAACTTAGAGCCACAGAGGAGAAATGACTTTTCCAAGGTGCATTACTGTTAGTGTCAGTGCTGGGAATAGGGTGAAACCCCACATTGCTACTATTGCTGGCAATAAAAAAAGCAATATGACTAAAACACTACAGATTCTTCTAACTCCTCCTTCAGACCTCTTCAATCCTGCTAGAGTTTTCTTTCCAAAAACAAATCTGATTGCGTCATTCCTTCCATGATAAAGTCTTCAGTGGCTTCTCTGAATAGTAGCCAGACCCCTACCTATTTCTCTGGTCATATGTACCCAACCACTGACCCTCATGGGCTACTTAACCATGTGCAGTCCTGGGACTCATCTTCTCTCATGGCTTTTCATTATGTCTTCCTGGGAGACCCGTCCACCTCTCTGGTGCTTAACAACTCCTGTTCATCCTCCAAAATTCAGCCTTGTACTGCCACCTCCCAGAAGCCTTCCTGCACCTTCTCCCTTCGTGCTCCCATATTCTATGCGGTTGCATTTCTGTTGTAATACCTGCCACACTGACTGACGACTGTTTGCTTATATGTTTGACTGTTCAGCTAGAAGATCCTTGAGTGCAGAGAGAATGTTTTACCCATTTTGATATCCCGAGTGTACAATGCCTGGTGTGTATAGGGTTCAGTAAGTGCTTGTGGAATTGAATTGAACACTAACAACAAATTGAGAGAATTGTGAGTCTCTAATAGAATATTTAGATGACAGTATATCCTATCAGCCCTCATCAGTTTGAAACTAGCCTAGTTCGTCCACCTCTTCTGCCAGTTTTCCGTAACCTTTGGAGAAACTGGTCATCTTGTTATTCCCTAGGGACACCGTATGCATTTATTCTTCCCACTGTGCCTTTGTCCATGGCATTGTCTCTGCCTGGCAAGCCCCTCCTTGTTTATTTAGCAGTTATTGACTACCTTTGTGTCTGACATTGTGTTGGACTCTTATCTTTTCCTTCCTAAACAGGACTCTACTGTTTGAGGCCTCCTCAAGTCTTACTCACACTTGCATCTTCTTCTAATCAATGGTCCCAGTCCTCATCACTTTACTACTTCCTATAGGTATGGCACATTTGATATTTAATAAATGCTACCTTTTATGGTTATTTTTCATTCTGGGCATATTACACACCTATTCAACTAAATTATAAGGCTCTTGAGGGCAGAGCTGTATTTTCAGCAGCAAACTTTATGTAGAGTCTTAATACATGTTGGTCAATGATCAAGAGGACTTGAGGGGCACATTTTTATGCTGAGGCTGTCATTGTGCGTGTGTTTGTGAGGATGCTATTCAAGGAGACAGGTCACGATGGCTGTGGTCAGGGATTCTGGAAATGAAGGGCAACTTTGGGAAGCATAATTGTCCGAGTTCATTAAAAGTAAATATCTCCCAGATGGAAAGATTAGATCATGTAGAGATTTCCCCAAATTGCAGTGATTTATAGGCTTAATACCATAGCAATTAAAATCTCATTGGGATGGGGAATAATTTATCCAAAAAATAAATAGAATTTACAAAGGAAATTCTGAAAAAGCATATTGTGAGAGGCTACTTTATTTAGCCTTTAAAAAGCTACAATTATTAAAATATTTTCGTACTCATTCACAAATTAAAAAATATATTTTTCTTTTGTTGTTTTATGTATGTGTGCATGTTTTATATTATACTATAGTGCAAATGTAAAAAATGACTGTAAACAATCTCATTTTGATATGAGTCTTCATTTGAGGTAATGGTGGAAAAAAGCTTTAATATGCTTTCCCTCCCTTCCCAAACACCACAGGGCAAGAAGCTGGATTACAGTGAAAGAAAAGGCATTGAGAAGTCTTTTTTTTTTTTTTTTTTTTAATCATGGTCCCTTCACATAAAAAATAATATTATCCCAGAGATAACACAAAACAGAGGCAAAGGGCAGAGTTTTTCTATAGATATTGTTAGGATGTCCAGTTAGCATTTTGGGGGTGGGGGGATGGGGGAATCTAGTAAAATAAATACCAAATAGATTAAGTAATTAAGTATAAAAATCAAACCACAGTCCAGTGTGAAAAAAACAAACTGAAGATTTTTCAAACTCTGGAGGGGGTATACTTTATATACGTGGGGCTCAGAAAGGGCTTAGTAATGGCTTCATTGCACATGAAGATCTACAGTACTCGTACTGACCCTGTCCAGCACTGGGTCCCCAACAGCAACCGGCATATATCGGGTTCCACAGTTACTTGTAAGAATGTGGGGATGCATGGAGTGTAAATGAACGTGTAGACCTTCAGACTGACTGGCTTTGAGAGTTCTCTGTGTGCATGTGTGTGTTTTGGTTTCCTCTGAACTCTAGAAAGAGGAGAGAAGAGGAAATGACCTCATGGGACTTCTGTGTCACCATTTCTGACACTTCAGGGCTGTGTCATCCTTCATGTATTATTGGAAGGAGGTGCAAAGGAGGACAAGATCTCAACCAAAAGAGAGAGAGAGAAAACAATGAAGCTCTTTTAAGGATGTGAGATGGGGAGTGGGATGTGGTGGGAGTGTATTCTCAATGCTTTTTAAGCAATTTTAATCATCTTTCAATTTCTGTGGTGGCAAATGAAATGTCTGCCTCTCAGGATTCATGTCTTTTTCTCTAGCTAAAAAGTACTTGTAAGCTGGAAAAGAAGCTCCTCCACCTGGATTTTTGTTAGTTTCACAACTGCTTCGTTACAGACATCAATAGGCCCATCACACTGTAGTCATAGCTGGCTTAGTTGCTTTCTGAGGACAGAGCTGTATCTGCCTGGCTCACCATTGTATCCCCTGCATTTACGTGTTACCTATTTTAGAGTAAAAACTTGAAAACATTTGTGGAATGAATAAATAAATGCCTATTGTGTATCTTCAGAGAGTGGTAGAGACCTCTAAGACATAACCCTTGATTTGGAGTTTATCATGTGAAAATATCTGGCCTTTATTAACACTTTCTTTGTGGCATTGTGTTTTCAGAGAATGCTCAGTATTAGACTTTCCTACATTAATTAGCCTCAGAGACATATGAATCCAGAATACATTATAGTCATTTGTCTTGGACTTGTTCATGCACTGAGTTCATTGTTTTATTTTGAGCACAGCTCCTTCTTCCCCTCTGTACTGTAAAGTTATTAATAGAAATAGGAGCTTCCCAGCTTCAGTGACATGCCTGAGAGGGATGTTGAAAAGAGATAGAAGGATTCATCTCCTAAGTAATTTGTATGCTTGGAGTACCACTCCTTAGAAACCCTGCTCTTTGTTGCTAACGTGGTTCATGATAGGGCTGGCATGCAGGAGTGAAGGCAACCAGGGAAGACAGGGAGAAACTAGAGCCTAGAACTAAAGCCCTCCTGTCCCCACCCCAAGACTAGACAGGTGCTAAGGGTGGGCCAGATGGAGGCACTAGTTAGCAGTGGGAAGAAAGAACAAGGCAAGCAGGCAGACCACAGCACCCAAGCAGTCATGAGGCAGTCCTGGAAGAGGGTGTAAATGTAGACAGCAGGCAGAAAGGCATCTGGGAGATGAGTAAGTGTGGTGGTTAAGAACAGTAGGTTTTGGAAGCAACTCAAGTGTCCATCAATAGATGAACTGCAGACCGTAACTCCCTTGTCCTCTGCCTTCCACTTTGGTTTGGCCAATGGGCACTGGCAGCAAGTGATAGGAGGGTGACAGGAGAGAATCCTGCAGCTCCTCGCCTGCTGGGCTGCATGCTGGCAGCCACTGTGCCCCTGCAGTACTTTCTCCTGTGGCTAAAGCTCTCTCAGAGATTGCCTGTGTGGGGTTAGCGATGATAATCACTTCCTACTGTTGTTAGCCTGGGGTGCCTCCCCATCTCTTATTGGTTTCATTAAGCTTGTCTGCACCTCTGTACAACTATGCTCGATTAAACTCTCTCCAGAGAGCCCCGTGTTTCCTGCTGAGTTCCCGACTGTTGCAGTGATACAGTGCTATTACCAGAAAGAAGGGGATGGATGCAGGGCAAACAATAACAACAGATGTCTGGCAGCAACTGATACTGACCCACCATGGCCCCCTGGATTATAACTCTCCAGTCATCCCCCACAGACAGGATTGGGCCCACAGCTGTCCAGTTACTCCAGATGTGAGAAGAGAATACAATTGGAAAAAGAGAATCTAGAAGGGCCTGACAGCAGCCCAGAGTGACCAGAGAGGAGTTTTGTCCTAAGCATTTGTACAGATATTCCTCTAAAAGGAAGGATTCCTTACATTTCTGTTGGGAAGTCAGATACTTTCCCTTTCCCTAGTGTGGACGAGCAGGTGGTGGTCCTACATTCTAAAAGAATTGCAGTTCGGAGTGTCATAGGCCTTTTGAATTTAAACTGTCTTCATGATTTCTTTTAAAGAAGATTGGATTGAAAAACAACTCCCAAATCAGAGGAGTATCTTCTGTCAATGCTGTGTAGTCAGTCTTGACTGTGTTGTTAGCATCCTGCAAATTGTGAAGTGACAAACACTCTTGTTTCTGAACTTTCCATTTTAGCCACTTCTTCTTGTGTCATTCCAGAAAACGAGCAACACATGGATGTGATGTGGGAGACTTTCTTAATGTCATATCAGCTCAGAGGTGTCCTTTGTGCCAGTCTCTGAGCATGGGGTGACACTTCCAAACAGGTTATTACTCCCATGAGTTATTGGGTTGCTAATCACCCCATTTACAGAGTGATCCCATTACATTACCCTGCAGAGTTCAATTAAGGGAGCTTAGACCAAAGCCCACATTTAAGAGCGCTCCCTTGTCTGTTTCATCTTGGGGTTTAAATTGAATTCTCTGATGTTGGTAGAGCAACCTGAATCATTTCCTAATTCAGCTAAAAATAGCAGAGGGATCATAAATGCGGACCCCTTTCTCGATGTGAGTAGTATCACGGGTGGGGAAAATGCGTAGTATTTGCTGGGAGAGGCACTTAAATTCCCTTTTGGTTTCCATTAAAATCCTGCATGCATTGTACTCAATCACAACAGCAGGCTTAGATGTCAGAACGCTCATTTTCATAAATAGGCTTGGAAAACATAATCACATTCAACCCTTGCTGTTTTGAACTCTGGAGTAACTTTAGAGAACACACTATTTTAATTAACACTTACTTATAAAAGTTAAGGTCAAAATTCCAGACAGTTTGTTATAATTCAATTATAGAGGGAAATGAGGGATTTCTTTTATAAGGTTTTCTTCTGCTGCTCCTGCCTCTTTTGAGTATGTGTGTGTATGTGGGAGTCAAGGTTAGCCTTGTTAGGTAGGCTATTTTTATTTAAATGTGTTGAAGTCTACAATAAAACATTACACAGACATTCCCCAAGTTGCGGGCATGATGGCTTCAAGGTTACTTCGTGGAGCTGTAGCACTGGCTGCACAGGCCCTGAGGGCCTGTGGTCCCAATGGGGTGGCCGTGGTGTGCTCCATGGCATCTGGAGGTGGCGTTCCTACTGATGATGAGCAGATGACTGGATTGGAGATGGAGGTCATGATGGTTGCAGGGAAGGGACTGGACCTATACAGTATATTACCCCCAAAGGCAGTTTCAGGCACCAAGGAAGACCCTAATTTAGTTTCCTCCATCACCAACAAGAATATAGTGGGCTGCATCTGTGAAGAGGACAACAGTGCTGTCATCTGGTTTTGGCTACACAAAGGCGAGACCCAGCAGCAATGCCCTAGCTGTGGAACCCATTATAATAAGCTGCTGTCCCACCAGGTGGCCCACTGAGCCCACGCACTAAGTTACTCAAAATGTGCTGTAAAGTTTTCCTTTCCAACTAAGACTAGCTGTTGTATTGGCTGATATACCAGATCAGGCTGTATAACTGATCTGTGAATGTTTCTTGTATATGTGGTGCCAGTTACAACATAATAACTCCTCCTCTACCTTCCCCACTGCCAAGCTATTCTGCTCTCCTTTCCTTCTTGCCATTCATTAGTTCCAGAGAGCAATCTTGGGGTTCTTGGACACTAATGCCAGCTAAAGTCTGACTTAGGCAAATTTCTGACCTACTTACCTCTCCTCCATGACTTTCCTTCTTTCTTTTGAGGCAGTTATTCATGTAGAATAGTTTTCATTGCCTTATCTTTCCTTTCTTTTTGAATTTTTACTCAATTTTTTGAGAAAAGCAAGTTTTTTTCCTTTTCATTTTCTCCCCATTTCTGCATTTTCCAAGCTAGGGGACAGGTGAAAATAGGCAATAGTCCATCTCTGGTGAGAGCTGGCCTGGGCCAGTGTGCCTGCCTCAGGGAGCTGTCTAATAGCCTTTTTAGTTCCCTTGCTGCTCCTTACCACTAGGAGTCCTGAGTGACCCTATTCATAGCTGCTAAAGATCAGAGCAATGCTGGTGATGCACTTGAACTGAGAAAAGCAAAACCATCCACTTGGGAGGGAAGGGCGAGCGGCATCGGACACATTAGCTGCGAATACCATGTCTTGAAATTTCTTTAAAGGACTCTTCAGAATTCCAGAATTTCTACCTTGGTCTTCATCTTCTTCAAATTAAATATACATTTTGTTTTACACTATTGTTCAAGATATACAGAAAAAGTAAAACAGGTTCTTAATTGATTTTTATTATTTTCTGCTTTGATTGTCAGTAGCGTGGTAGTTTACTGCTTTTTATTGCAATTACATAGCATTTCAGTTATATTAGTCATTAAATAGGCCTTTGTGGTGTAGCCTATAAAATTATCTGTATGGGGAAAGTAAACTCTAGTCTTTAACACCTAACTTATGAAAGAAATTTTTGGAAGGCCACCGGATTGTAAATAGGAGACCCACTCCATAGCATGGAATGTGCAATACAGATGATCTTTATTAAGCCCACTCTCCATTCTGTCAAGACCCAAGAGGTCATTTAATGTCAAACAAAAAAGGCAATTCTTTAGAATTGAATTGGCTTTTAATCCTTTATAGAAATTGAGGGCTTTTCCTTTAAGTCATGTTGACTGTCATGACTTTGAGTTGTATACAACAGCCATATTCATGGATGTTTGTGGAATTTAATATGGTATAGAAGCCCAGCCAAATTTCTAAAAAATATAAATAAACACACAATTTGTATGCTTATTTTTTTTTTAATTGGAGAGGTTAAAGAACTATTGTAGATCTGCTTTTGGCCTAGTGTGAATAATTTGCCAACATTTACCTGTTTCAATTCTCCTAGCCCAAGTTACCACTGTCCTTGGTAGGTGAGTGTTTCTCAAATTATTCTTTGTAGACCATATATCTATTTCAGTTCTCTGGGGTGCTGGTTAAAATGCACATTCCAGGGAGATATCCTACACCTACATCTTCTTACTTGGAATCTTTGGAGTTGGAGTTGGGAAAATGGAATCGTTAACAGCCCCCTAACTGATCTTTATGAACTCTAGAGTTTGAGAAGCATTGATCCAGACTTACTTTCTCAGGATCTACATGGTTGACAATGAATGTGATGATAATGGTCCATTTTGATTCAGGGCTTAGTTTTGCTGGACCTCCATTTTCTGGATTTTTGACTTCTTCTTTGGAGTAGATTTGTATTAGTTTTCTAGAGCTTCCATAATAAAATACCACAGGTTGGGTGGCTTAAATAACAGAAATTTATTTTCTCACGGTTCTGAGAGAGACTAGAAGTCCCAGATCAAGCTGTCAGCAGGGTTGGTTTCATCTGGAGGCCTCTCTCCTTGGCTTGTAGATGGATATCTTTGTCTTCACATGGCCTTTCCTCTGTGTATGTGTATTGTTTGTGTCTTAATCTCCTCTTCTTATAAGGATGCCAGTCATATTGGATTAGGGCCTGTCTATATGACCTCATTTTACCTTATTTATCTCGAAAGCCTCTATCTCCAAATACAATCACATTCTAAGGTACTGGGGTTAGAATTTCAACATATAAATTTTAGTGGGAAATAATTCAGCTCATAACAGTCTAGATGGATTTCAAAACATGATAAGAATAAGTGAAAGATGAACACTCGATTTCATCTCAAGTTTCTTTCCCCATCCTGGCTCTGTCCATTAGAAGGAAGTCTACTACTGATTGGTCTCTCTTGTCTAAGGCAGCGGAAGGGAAGTAGGGACAATGACAACTTGCTTTTCATTGGCCCTGTTCCTCATAAGATCTATTTCTTTGCTTTAGGCTCAACTGTTATAAATGACTAAGGGTGGCAATTCTCAAAGGGAATCTCAGAAGTAAAAACTCTTGTCATAATATTAAGAAGACATTCTTTGCCTTTTTTATTGGGTGACATTTGCACTGATTGTGTAGAAACAATGGTGGCTAAAACTGTTGGTGCTTTAGCATGACTTAACGCAGTAGCACCAAACTGTATAGTAATCTTTATAATTTGACCACTGTGTATTTGCACTGCAGGAAAAAAAAATGCCTGTTTCACTTAAGAATGCCCTTGATGAAATACTAAAAATTATTAAGTTTGTTAAATCTTAACCCTCGAGTACACATCTCTTTAGTATTCTGTGTGATAAAATGGAAAGTATGCATACAGCACTTTTGCTCCATTCAAAGGTTCAGTGGCTGTTTTGAGGAAGAGCACTGTGCAATCGAATTGTGAGCTGAACTAGTCTCTTTTTTCATAAAATACCATTTTATCTTAAAAGAACAAGAGATGAACTATGATTATTTAGATGCAGGTGGCTGGCAGACATGTTTGCAAAAATGAATGAAGTAAGTGTATTACTTCAAGGAAGCAACTGACGGTATCTGTTGCCTGTGATAAAATTCAAGCTTTCAAGAGAAAATTAGAATTTTAGAAAGCTTCTATCTGTTACTATGAGCTTAATACCTTAAAAGCAGTTGAAGATTTTTTTGGTGAGGTTGGTTATTAACAAATATGATTTTAGGGATATTATATAATGAAATGGGTCAACATTTGGGAATTCTGCATAACTCACTGAACCAATGTTTTCAAAATGACCAATACAAGATGCTACAAAAGATCTATTCAAAGTGTAAAATAGACCAACACATTTTAATGTAACAGAGTGTAAAATGTTCATGGTATGATTTCAGATGATTTATTGCAACTAACCCTTAAGAAATTACCACTTGTCAAGTTTTGGCATATTATCAGAGAAGAATATCCACAATTTTCTGAAAGGATCATTACAAATACTCTTTCATTTTCCAACCTCATATCTGAGTGAAGCTGGATTTTCTTCATTTATTGAAAGCAAAAACCTATCAAAATAGATGAAATTAAACGCAGTTTTGAGAATCTAGCTGTCTTCTTTTTAAGCTAAACATTAAATAAATTTGCAAAAATATAAATGTCATCTCACTATTTTTTTCTGTTTTGGTGTATACATACGATATGTTTTTTAACATGTAGTGAATTTATTCTTGCTATTTTAAGATGAATTAATAAATACATGTTTAAACATTTCTCAACTCCAATTTCTAATAAGGTGAATATTAGTAGATATAACCCATATAAACAAAAGCTTTTTGGGAACTTCAAACTTCAATACTTTTAAAAAGTATAAATGGACTTCGAGACGAAAAAGTTTGAGGACTGCTGACTTAGGAAGACATTTTTTCTAGCTATGTTGCAGCAAATAATTTAGAGTTAACTTTGATTCATAGTATGTTTAAAGAAAAATATATTCACTATGTGAATACTAAATATAGTAAGCTTGACTTGCTTTTTTCTCATTGGGAGAAAAATCATAATAATATTCCATATCAAAATATTTTTATGCATGGCTTAATGCCTGGTTTACCTTTGCTAATCCCAGATCAATTTAGATAATCATGAACAAATCGGAAGAAAAAAAAGCCCTATGTAAGAACTAATGTTTTTGAGAGCTTTTTTCAATGTAATGAAAATTTATTTAACAGATTAAAATCTGCCCTATAGAAATGCACTTGGAAATCTTCCCATAAGCATGTTTTCTTCATTCTGCCTGTTTTGTTGTGTTCCAATTTAGAGGACATTTGTTTCTTTCCTTTCCTTCTCTTTTTTCTTTCTTGCCTCTTGTTTCACTCATTTTCTTCCTTCTTTCCCTTTCCTTTGTTAGAGCTGCGGGCATTTCATGTGCTGCAGTTTTTGGTTTCTGCCAGTGTCCTCTAAGAAAAGATGCTGACTTGGTAAATATGAACAAGGCATTGCCAAAGTATAGGTCAGTCTTTGCATTCTCAGCTCTAGAACTTAAATAGTATGTAAATTTCAAATCTTAACACTGGAGTCTGTGCTGTGTTTCTAGTCTTAGATTTCTAGATGCTATGAAGGAAGTTTAGGGGAAAGGATTTTAACTTAAAACTTATACCTCCTATAATAGAAGAAATGACTTCAAAATACATTCTACTATTATACTGTGTTTTTCATAGATTTCTTTCTCATTTTTTCCTCTAGTCTAAAAGTCATTCCCGAGTTGGCCTGAAATCAAGCACCAAGCAAAAGGTATGTTTTTTCTTCCATATTGTTTCTTTAAAAAATAATTATTTTGGGTGGGTGCTTTTATTTATTTATTTATTTATTTTTTTCCTGAAGAGAATGACTTGTCTTTAGATGGCCAGGGCATACCCAGAAACAAAGTAGTTCTTATTCTCATATGCTTTGCCTTCATAATAGCAAAACTGAAATGGGAGAGGGATCCTTGAAATGAAATATAATTTGAGGGAGATTCTTGAAACCCAGTGACAGAACCTGAGAATTTTCCCATGACTTACAAGCAATTCTGAAAGCAAGGTCAGAAGATACTGTGCTATATTCAGCTCTTTTATTTGCTAAGCACTTCACAGTGAAGGAATTTGTTCCTATCTCAGTTCATATTTTTACTAAACTTTATTCTCTCAACATGTGTTGTGGAGAATAACCCTCACTTATGACCTGTGATGAATTGGTTAAAACATGAGCTCTGTGAGTCAAAAAGAATTGGTTTCAATTCTTGGTTCTGCCACTTTGCTATGTGATCTTGAACATATTTGTATAGAGAAGATGATCATACCCACTAGGGTAGCATATGTTAAGGATAAAATGAAATAATATATGTGAAAACACTTATATCCCAGTACCTGGTGCAAAGTAGCCTTTTAATAATTTTGAGGTTCTATATTTCATTGATAGTTTAGAAATTCAAACAATAGAAAATATGAAATTTCAAAATATTAATTCTCAGAGAAACACACATGAATACACACATACACACGTAAGTTAATTCCTGGTGATACATGGGGCAAATTTGGAGAAGTTCATGTTTAATTTTAGAGAGGTTCATATTTACATATTATTCTTCCACTGTAGAAGTTTGCACTGATGGGAGTACTTGCCTAGCTTTTCAGAATAATGCACATAGTGAGAGGTGACACCGTGCTGGCAGTCCTCACAGCTCTCGCTTGCTCTCGGCGCCTCCTCTGCCTGGGCTACCGTGGCACTTGAGGAGGCCTTCAGCCCACCGCTGCACTGTGGGAGCCCCTTTCTGGGCTGGCCAAGGCCAGAGCCCACTCCCTCAGCTTGCAGGGAGGTGTGGAGGGAGAGGCGCGAGCGGGAACCGGGGTTGTGTGCGGCGCTTGCGGGCCAGCTGGAGTTCTGGGTGGGCGTGAGCTTGGCGGGCCCCGCACTTGGAGCAGCCGGCCGGCCCTGCCGGCCCTGCTGGCCCCTGGCAATGAGGGACTTAGCACCCGGGCCAGCGACTGTGGAGGGTATACTGGGTCCCCCAGCAGTGCCAGCCCACCGGCGCTGCGCTCGATTTCTCGCCGGGCCTTAGCTGCTTTCCCGCGGGGCAGGCCTCGGGACTGCAGCCTGCCATGCCTGAGCCTTGCCCCGCCTCCGTGGGTTCCTGTTCAGCCCGAGCCTCCCCGATGAGCACCGCCCCCTGCTCCATGGCGCCCAGTCCCATCGACCACCCAAGGGCTGAGGAGTGCCAGCACACGACGCGGGACTGACAGGCAGCTCCACCTGCAGCCCCGGTGCGGGATCCACTAGGTGAAGCCAGCTGGGCTCCTGAGTCTGGTGAGGACGTGGAGAGTCTTTATATCTAGCTCAGGGATTGTAAACACACCAATCGGCACTCTGTATTTAGCTCAAGGTCTGTGAGTGCACCAATCGACACTCTGTAGCTAGCTGCCCTGGTGGGGCCTTGGAGAACCTTTATGTCTAGCTCAGGGATTGTAAACACACCAATCGGCACTCTGTATTTAGCTCAAGGTTTGTAAACACACCAATCAGCACCCTGTGTTTAGCTCAAGGTTTGTGAGTGCACCAATCCATACTCTGTATCTAGCTGCTCTGGTGGGGCCTTGGAGAACCTGTGTGTGGAAACTCTGTATCTAGCTAATCTGATGGGGACATGGAGAACCTTTGTATCTAGCTCAGGGATTGTAAACGCACCAATCAGCACCCTGTCAAATCAGGCCACTCAGCTCTACCAATCAGCAGGATGTGGGTGGGGCCAGATAAGAGAATAAAAGCAGGCTGCCCGAGCCAGCATTGGCAACCCGCTTGGGTCCCCTTCCACACTGTGGAAGCTTTGTTCTTTCACTCTTCTCAATAAATCTTGCTACTGCTCACTCTTTGGGTCCACGCTGCTTTTATGAGCTGTAACACTCACGGCGAAGATCTGCAGCTTCACTCCTGAACCCAGCGAGACCACGAGCCCACCAGGAGGAACAAACAACTCCAGATGCGCTGCCTTAAGAGCTGTAACACTCACCGCAAAGGTCTGCAGCTTCACCTGAGCCAGCGAGACTACGAACCCACCAGAAGGAAGAAACTCCGAACACATCCGAACATCAGAAGGAACAAACTGCAGACGCGCCACCTTAAGAGCTGTAACACTCACCGCGAGGGTCCGCGGCCTCATTCTTGAAGTCAGTGAGACCAAGAACCCACCAATTCCGGACACAATAGTAACTCAGAATACCTTTGTTAATGCCAATTATCAGAGAAAAAAACACTGCAAAAATTCAAAGCATCTAAGAGGTGCTGAAGAGGATTAAAAGAGGCAACGTATGTGGAAGCATTAAGCCCATGCCTGTGTCAACAGTAGCTATTTTTGTTAGAGAAACATTATGTTGATTGAGAAGATGGACAGACCCAGGTTCCCACCCAGCTCCAATACTTACCATATAAAAAGAGTTAACATTGATATAGCAAGCCCTATGCTCCAGGTACAATACGAGATTTTACGATGAACTCATTTAATAGTCTCGGTGACCTAATGAGGTAGGTGTTCTTGTTTCTCAGGGCTTGTCAGGAGAATACCACACCAATAACTGGAAAAGAGAATCTAACCGGTTAACTGGTTGCAATGTTTTAACAAGGTAATGAAAAGGGTAAAAAGAAGGGTAGAAAGAGAGCTGTAAGGTATCAGGCAGGTAGCAAGCAATTCCAGGGAGCAGCTGCCATCTCCAGGGCTGAGGGAGCAAAGGAAAGAGCTGGGATTACTAACACTTCCTGGACACTTGGAGGAAGGGCCCCACAGAGCTGAAATTCAGATCTCTGAGGAAGGGGCGGGTGCCAGTATCCCTGAGGGGCACATAATGAGGCTGATTCTGGAAAAACGAGGGGGCGGGTGCCAGTGTCCCTGAGGGGCACATAATGAGGCTGATTCTGGAAAATCTACAAACTGGCTCAGTGGCTCTGTAGGAAGGAAAAAAGGATGGTATTGCTGAGGCGAAGTTCATAAGAAGCACACGGAAGGGGCAAGTCCCATGTTCCTCCTCGGGCTCTGCCGCTCTCGCTAGCGCCCCTACTGGCAGATATTACAAGAAGCAGCTGACTCAGCCGAAATGTGGTTCTCAAAGTTCCAGCCCCAAGCATCACAAAGCAGATAATAGAAATGTGGGCTTGGAGATGAGCGATGATAATTTAGCAACTGGCACAATTATTAGCTCCATTTTTCAGATGAAGAAACCAAGGCACAAATATGTTAAGCTATGTTTGTCCAGAGTCACACAGCTAGGAAGAGGCAGAGGCAGAATTTAAACCTAGTCAGTCTGGATCCAAAAGTTTATGCCCTTAACCCCTTAAACAAGTGACTGTGGACAGAAACATTTTTCTGAGTCTTTTTTAAAATGGAGATAATACTTCTTAATGTGTAGGGCTGTCGTAAGGGTTAAACAAAACAATATAAAATATGTGCCGATCATACTTCTTGGTACATAGTAGGTTCTCAGTAAGTACTAATTCTTGTTAAATATATTTTGCTTGTTTTAAGTATGAGAAGTTCATTTTGCGTTGGTGACTTTATGTGTAGTTTTGGAAGTATCTATATTGCCTTTGCCTTGGAGTGGTTCCATTGCCAGTGAGTTATTTAATTTAATTCCTCCAACTTTACATATTTTAAATTATTTAAAGTTTTCTGTGTTGGAAAGTAAACAGCAGAGAGAAGTTAATCCTGGAGCTTGATCAATGGAGGCTTTATTGAGGATTTCCTTAAAACTCAAAATTTATCAGGGGCTATGTCAGAGCACAGGACTGGTCTTTCACTTCAGATTTTAAACAGTGGGAGAAATCATTAAACGTTTTCATTCATTATTTAATGCAACAATTATTTATTGGGTGCCTAATTGTACTGGATGCTGTGCTGGCCATCGAGGGTTATATAAACACTGACAGATGGACCCTGCTTTCAAGACTGTTTCTTACAATTTAGTAGTGAGTATGATGCAACATCTCAGCTGCACATTCTCCCTCACTCTTTTTCATCTTGGCAGGTGTGTTATGTGTGTGTGTCTTGCTACGTAGATGTAATGTGGGTAAAATATCTATTAGGCCTACTACCAAGTTGACCTATGTCCAAGGGAGATTAATGGGTGTAGGGAGATATGAGGGGAGGGCAGCTGCCTCTCCTGAAGGACAGTCCCTCATTAACTGGGGAAGAGACGAATGTCAAACTAGTCACAGGGAATTAGTGGGAAAGGCTGAGAGGCCAGACACACTGGAATGCCCTTGGGTCCCTGGTGGTAGGTGGTAAGAAGTATGCATGCAGGGATGTGAGAGTTAAAGGGTCCAGGCTGGATGCCATGATGCTTAATGGGCCTTTTTGCTCTAACACGGTTGATAGCTTGGGAGACAGGGTCTAGGACGGCCAAGACCTTAGAGTCCTGGTAGTGGGTAACTGTGATAAGATCAGGAACCTCTTTTATATGTCAGCCTTCTTAAAAATGGTTTATTCCCCGCCTATGTTTACTTTCTTTTGTTTAAAAGTGCCAACTGCCTGAGTAGTCCTAAATGAACTAAGGGAAGAGCTTTGTGTAGTACTTCGGTCAGAACTCTAAGGGGAAGCTGGCCTTGGAGGTCAGCAAGGTGTAGAGGTGGTGTCCAAGATCCTCATGAGAAAATTTCAAGGTCATAGTCATGTGGTCAAGATCTTGTAGTTTTTTCTGGAAATTCTGGAAAAATTAAAGAGATTAGGTTTTGTGGAGATATATTTTGTAGGACACGGGAATACCCAAAACCTGTCCTTGATCTCCGTGGCTCAAGAGAATCAGAGGAAAATAAATGAATACAGGACAAAAACTTGCACATGAATATTGTTTCCCTGATGTAGAACTTCAGTGAGCTAGGCTGAGAGAAATCGAAGACTCTTTTGTCTCCATTCCATAAAATCTACTCACTGCTCCCTAAGTATCTTTTCGAGAGTAATAACAATAGTAAAATAGTATACAGTCAATGCTCTGGTTGCTTTGCAAACATTCAGTGGTTGCATTGTTTTCATTAAAATTTTTTTTTCAGATTATACTTTATTTTTTTAGAGCAGTTTTAGGTTCACAGCAAAATTGAGTGGAAGGTACACAGATTTCCTGTATACCCTCTGCCCCTTACCATGCATAGCCTCCTGCATTGTCAGTTCTCCCACCAGAATGGTACATTTATTGCAACTGATGGGCCTGCATGGACACATCATTATCACTCAAAGACTTTACCTTACATTAAGGTTCATTCTTGGTGTGTTAGGTCATTCTTGTGTTGTTATGAAGAAATACCCGAGACTGGATAATTTATTAAGAAAAAGGGTTTAATTGGCTCATGGTTTTGCAGGCCGTACAAGCATGATGCTGGCATCTGCTTGACTTCTGGGGAGGTTTAAGGGAGCTTGGCAGAAGGCGAAGTGGATCAGGCATGTCACATGGTGACAGCAGGAGCAAGAGAGAGAGCAAGGGGGATGATGTCACACACTTTTCAACAGCTGGTTCTTGTGAGAACTATCACGAGAACAGCACCAATGTGATAGGGCTTAACCATTCATGAGAAATCTGGCTTCATGATTCAGTAGCCTCCCACCAGGCCCCACCTCCAACATTGGGGATTACAATTCAACATGGGATTTAAAGGGGACAACATCCAATCTATATAACTTGGTGCATTATACTATATGGGTTTTGACAAATGCATAATGATGTGTATCATTACAGTATTATATCATTATAGCATAATGATGTGTATCATTACAGAATAGTTTCATTGTCCTAAAAATCCTCTGTGCTCTGCCTTTCATATCTTCTACCCCCACCTCTGAGAACCACTGATCTTTTTACTGTCTTCGTAGTTTGCTTTTCCCAGAATGTCACATAGTTGGAATTATATAGTATGTAGCCTTCCCAGATGGCCTTCTTTCACTTAGTAATATGCATTGAAGTTTTCTCCGTGTCTTTTCATAGCTTGATAGCTCTGAACCTTTCAGCACTGAATAATATTTCATTGTCTGGATGTACCACAGTTTATCCATTTGTTCACTGAAGGACATCTTGGTTGCTTTCAAGTTTTGGCAATTATGAACAAAGCTGCTATAAGCATTCCTGTTGGATGGACATAAGTTTTCAACCCTTTTTTTGGTAAATACCAAGGAGTGTGATGCTGGCTTGTATGGTAAGAGTATGTTTAGTATTGTAAGAAACTGCCAAACTGTCTTTTGCATTCTCATCAGCAATGAAAGAGTTCTTATGGTTCCACAACCTTGTTAGCATTTGGTGTTATTGGTGTTCTGGATTTTCGTCATTTTGATAGGTATATTGTGGTATCTAATTGTTTTAATTTGCATTTGCCTGATAACATGTGATATAGAGCATCTTTTCATATGATTATTTGCCATATGTATATCATTTTTGGCGAGGTGTCAACTAAAGTCTTTGGCCAATTTTTTAATCTGGTTGTTTTCTTTCTCATTGTTGAGCTTTGAGAGTTCTTTGTATATTTTGGATAACAGTTCTTTTTTTTTTTTTTGTCATGAACATGGAATGGCTCTCCCTTTATTTAGATTTTTTTTTAGTTTTATTATTACTATACTTTAAGTTTTAGGGTACATGTGTACAACGTGCAGGTCTGTTACATATGTATACATGTGCCATGTTGGTGTGCTGCATACCAGTTCTTTATCAGATATGTCTTTTGCAGATATTTTCTTCCTGTCTGTGGCTTGTCTTTGGATTCTTTTGACAGTGTCTTACAGAGGAGAAAATATTAATTTTAATGAAGTCCAGCTTATCATTTCTTTCTTTCATGGACCATGCCTTCAGTGTTTTCATCCCATTTTTTCAGAAAGAAAATTGATTTGCTAAAGCCTAAAGTTAATAGAGTGTTTTAAATATCCTCATTCCTCCAGCCAAACATTTCACCATGCCATGGTGTTCAGTGATCTTGAGTTTACTATATCCTTTTTCCTATCAAAGCAGTCTACTCAGATCAGATAAATAAACTCACAGTAAGTTACACTTGATTTATATGACTTCAAGTCTAATATCTCCTAAGGGTATTTGCATTTTAATAGGTAGCAGAAGGGTACATGTTAGCAAGCAGGGTACATGTTTTGGTTGGTAGAAATACCTTATCTTTGCTCTTAAAATTACACTGTTTACCTTCACGATTACTTCAGCAGGAAACATCAATTGGTTAGATGACCTAGGGTCACAATGCATGATTGGTAGGCAGCCAATACTCCAGTTTGGAGCATTGAGGCTAGCACTTTTGTATTCAGTCCATGATCTTCCTCCCACCCCCATTGCCCATGAACCTTCTCACTTATGAGTGTAGTGTCCCTTGTTCCCACTCAACCGCAAACTCTCCTCCAAACAGAAGTTGTATTTTGTTAATATTTGTAATTTTCCCAACTTCCTTCTCTTTTGTATCTAGTATCTGAGAGTTTCATAAATATTGATAAGAACACCCTGTGCCCCCACGTTACAGCAGAGAAACCATGCCATGGACAGTGGTGATGCCTAATGTTAGTCTCAGGTCCCTGGAGAAGTAGCTTTTAATTTTTCCTGCTAAAGACGAAAAAAGGCTCTTGAACATTTCTTGTGTTATTCTTGTTTTCTCATTCGATTCTGATGCTCCGTTAGCAGTGTTCTTTGCCCTTCGAATCCCTCCACTCAATCCCCCCTCCCTTGCCCCCATTCGCAACCTCCTTCATTTTCAGCATCCTGCACCAGAGTGGTACATTTGTTATCATCAATATAGTTATGTTGATGTTTCTTTATCACCCAGAATCCATGGTAGTTTACATTTGGGTTCACTTTTGGTGAACATTCTAGGGGTTTTGATAAATGTATAATGACATGTATCTATCTAATATTGTAGTATCGAACAGAATAGTTTCACTGCCCAAAATACTCTTCTGCTCTGCTTACTAATCTCCACTCCCCTCAACTCCTGACAACCACTGATCTTTTTACTGTCTCCATTGTTTTTTTTTTTTTTTTTTTTTTTTTTTTTTTTTTTCGTTTGAGATGGAGTCTTGCTCTATCACTCAGGCTGGAGTGCAGTGGCATGATTTCGGCTCACTGCAACCTCCACCTCCTGGGTTCAAGCGATTCTTCTGCCTCAGCCTTCTGAGTAGCTGGCATTACAAGCACCTGCCACCATGCCTGGCTAATTTGTGTATTTTTAATAGAGACAGGGTTTCACCACAGTGGCCAGGCTGGTCTCGAATTCCCGACCTCAAATGATCCACCTGCCTTGGCCTCCTAAATTGCTGACATTACAGGTGTGAGCCACCACACCCAGCTGTCTCCATTGTTTGGTCTGTTCCAGAATGTCACATAGTTGGAATAATGAGGTATGTAGCCTTTTCAGATTGGCATCTTTTGTTTAGTAATATGCATTTAAATTTCCTCCATGTAGTTTCATGGTTTGATGGCTCATTTGTTTTTAGCACTGAATAATGTTCTGTTTTCTGGATGTATGACAGTTTATTTATTCATTTAACTACTGAAGGACATCTCAGTGTCTTTCAAGGTTTGGCAGTCATGAATAAAGCTGCTATAAACATCTATGTGCAGGTTTTTGTGTGGACGTGTTTTCAACTCATTTGGGTAAAATGAAGGAACACAGTTACTGAATCAATTTTTATTTGTCTTTTTTTCCCACAAATGACTCAGAGCCTTTGCTCCATTTCCCTCAAGTGTCTGCTCCAACTTTTGTGTTTTTTCACTTGTGCTTCCTTGGTTTTGGCCATGTGTTTCCTGCATTAAGTCTCCAGAGTCCCCAAGAATGATCTATGTCCCCTTGGAGGAATGTAAGAAAGAGTGAGATGGCTCTGTATCAGTAATGCAGGGGAGGTTTTCTTTTTTTTTTTTTGAGACAGAGTCTCGCTCCATTGCCAGGCTGGAGTGCAGTGGCGCAATCTCGGCTCACTGCAACCTCTGCCTCCTGGATTCAGGTGATTGTCCTGCCTCAGCCTCCCGAGTAGCTGGGACTACAGGCACCCATCACTACGCCCAGCTAAATTTTTTTTTGTATTTTTAGTAGAGACAGAGTTTCACCATGTTGGCCAGGATGGTCTCGATCTCTTGACCTCGTGATCTGCCCGCCTCGGCCTCCCAAAGTGCTGGGATTAAAGGCGTGAGCCACTGCGCCCGGCCCATGCAGGGAAGTTTTTAATGTAGCAACTAGATTTGGACAAGTCAAGAAAAAGAAACCAGAGGATGAGTTTATAGCACCCAAGAGTTAAATTCCAGTCCTGCCATGCAGTTCTTACTGGGCCTTTTACATCACTATGAGGGTCTGAACACTGAATCTACCTTGAGGGAAAATAAAAGTCACTGCTTTCTGATAGTGACAATTAACCTGGAAGGTCCTGACAGGCGATGGAAAGGGAATCAGGCCCCCTAGAGCAGAGCCTATATTATCTTTAATCCAATGTTATCTTTCCATGGCCTGTGAAAGATGCCCAGTGGCTTTTTGGAAGATGCTGCCTAATAAAACTGACAAAACAAGCAAGCTGAATTTAAAAGTTAGAGATGCTCTCTACAGACTCACAACAATAGGGACTTTAGAAGAGTCTATTATTTCTATTTTTTTTTCCAGAAAAAATGCTGAATTAACATTTTAATATATTGGTTAATTAAAAAAATACTAATTAACTTTTCTAGATAGAGGGAAGTTTTTGAGGCAAGTATTATTCAAAAGATCAAAGGCTATGTGTTAAACACACTGACACTAACTTTTATAGTCATCTCTTCTCTGAATTTTATCCATGAAAAGACCCAGAAGGACAAACTTGGCATTTTAGCAATGTAGGTCAAATTCTATTGCTATGAGCTCCAGGGGACAGGCTGTCCAGTGCTTTTACTCTTCTTGAACTTGTGTTCTATTGAATAGCATTTGGAGAATATAAGCCTGGGTCTGAGGCTTTGAGAGTATATCACGGATTTTGTAAAGAATTTGTTTTTAATTGACAAATAAAAATTGTATATATTTATGGGGTCCAATGTGCCATAGATTTTTAATGTGATGGCATTTGTTAAATGGGAATTGAAGTCATTTCACTTTTTGTCTTATCCTTTTTCTCTTCCCTTGCCTTGGTGGAGAGCAATCTAAGTCTTACCAAGGTGTGTACTCCCCCCATATCCCACTGGCTCTGGTCAAGGGTCTCCTTCATTTCCATCTTCTCTCCCTTAATTTTCAAATATCCTGAGACATCCCAAAGATAGACTGCATGTTCAGATTTGCTTACGTTACAGTCAAGCATCTCAAACTTAGAAGAGTGGGCTTCAGGAATGGGATAGGTCAGTGGCTTTAGGAGCCCTCTTCAGCAAAGAGCAGGTGTATTCTCGTAAATTGTGTGGGAAGTAAGGCCCAAGCAGGATTGCTCAAAGCATTCACCTTGTATTTCTGGAGCAAAGGAAAAATAATAGTGCCTCAGAGTACAACTCACTTTATTAAATATTAAACATGGTCACTTCCCAGTTCCCCTGTGGTTTCCTGAGTTTCAGCAGGTTTATTCAAGCTCGTCCTCTAGAGTGCATTTCTAGCCTGTGAGTTAAACCCAGTGTTTCAGAATGACAGTCACTCTCAGAGCTGGGACCTAGGTGAGGTTTTGCTGGGAAATGTCAGAAAGGAGCTGCAAAGCCATCCAAATGTGATGCAATTTCTTCCCTTCTTGAAGGGACTACCAACTGGAAAACTCATGGCACAACTCAGAAAAGCTGGTCAGACTGTTATGAGGTCAAAATTTTGGTTTTGTGTCTCTATGTAGCCTTTATTTTAGGTTAACTAAAACAAAAGTTTTCATAAATAAATTAAAATCTTCAATTCTTCAGAAATGCTCAAGGTAAGATTTAAGAAATAAAGAATGAAAATCCATCTCATTTCCCCCACTTCTTATAACAAATATCATTCTCTATGCAGAGATTAGAAAATCAGGCCAGGTGCAGTAGCTCGCATTTGTAATCCTAGCACTTTGGGTGGCCAAGGTGGGAAGATTGCTTGAGGCCAGGAGTTCGAGATTAGCCTGGGCAACATAGCAAGACCCCATTTCTACAACAAAATTTAGAAAATTAGTTGGGTATGGTGTTGCAGCTATAGTCCTAGCTACTTGAGAGGCCAAGGTGGGAAGATTGCTTAAGCCCAAGAGTTAGAGGTTACAGTAAGCTATGATCGTGCCACTGCACTCTAGCCTAGGTGACAGAGTGAGACCCTATCTCAAAAAAAAAAAAAAATCACAATTCAGTTATGTTTTATTTTGTCCATTTGAGTGATTTTAAAAAATGCTGAGCCAATATTTTTAAATGTGAGTGTTTTCACATAAATACCTGGCTTTCTGGCTTGTTTTGAAAAATTGGAGTATCTGAAAAGTTAGCATGGATTTCCAAATGCCAACGATCAACCATGATGAGGGGCCCCTGCCCACTCTAAACAGGGCAAGGCACCTGCAGTTAATCACAGTCCTCACCTTTCCCTATTGTATTCCTGATACACTCCAGCTCATGCCTTTCACTGCCTTCCTGGCCCCTAGTAGCACTGAAGTCTTTGACTTCTGATCTGTGGGATATTATGCTACTATTTTCCCGGAGGAGTTTGAAGTCCTTATGTTTTAGCAGAGCTCAACCCTGGGCTGTCTTGCAAACACATTTTATTTAGCATTCATTAATTATGGTTCAGATTTTCTTTGAAACATGTTAGGTCCAAGAAAATCAATTTGAACAAATATTCTTTGTTTTAAACTTATTTTCTTGCAATGCATTGTGACATTAACACTTTTTAGTAAATAATTCTGTTTCATACAATGTTGCATTTCCTCTGAGTCCCTAGACTTACAGAATGACAGTTCTATATTCTATTTAAGCTAAGAATCATTTTCTATTAAAATGAAATTAAGGATAGGTGTGAACACATGAATATGCTGGCTTCCTACATAATTACATTAGTCCAAGTTCATATATTATTCCAAACATGAATCTTTCAGGCCAAAAATATTCTCAAACATCAATATTGAATCCTGAAACAACCAATGTAGGGATTAAATAGGAAGGAGAAATATTAATATATTAACAAAAGGAAGAAGTAACAAGGAAAAGCTGGACTTTAAAATGCAAACGATAGGATTCTGGGAGGCTGTTGCCTGTACTGATGGGTCCAGAACCTCCAGAACCATGACCAGGTACCGGTCTAAGGTAAGGTGAGTGAGGCAGGCACAGAATTTGAGAGGGTGCCAACAATCTCAGTTATCACCAAAAATAATTTATTAATAAGTTCTGTTATTTCCTATCCTCCCCATTTTACAGCTGAAAAAAACTGAGGCTTAAAGATATTGAATAACTTGTCCAAGGTAACAGCTAATAATTGACAGAGCCAGGATCCAAGCAGCTTGACTACAGAACCTGCCCGTATCCATTTACTATAAAGTCTAGTACTGCTTGACTGACTCAGCCTACAGTTAGATCGTCACACTCGTTGGATGCCAGCGTGACTCCACTATCCTGATGGTACCTACGAGGTTCATGACCTCAGAGCAGCCATACATAGACTGACTCTAGGGAGCTGAATTAATTTAGTGGGCAGATGTGGCCTGTTGGTTTTCTTGTACTTCATGCCTTCTGTTCAATGCAGTGTTAGGGAGGAGAGGGAGGAGAAGGATACAGGGAGGGAAGGAACGAGAATCAGGAAATACGTAGACACAGAGAGAGACCGGAACCTAAAGACCAAAACCATGAACAGATAACCTGTGGTTGGTGGAGGCAAGAACAATGGGGAATGGACTGTTTCACCATAAAGTGTGAGCCCAGAATGGAGAGCACGGTGGCATCCTGCAGCTGAAGAGAATTCACATAACTCGTACTAGAGCTGTATTGAAATGACCTTCCAGGCTCTGGGAGTATGTCTGTGGCCACTCCAGCTTGTTTTCTGGCTTCCTTGCTGTGTGTTCTTCTCTTGTCCTTCCCTAAACATCCATTTTGAATTTTAAACATTATTTTAAATTGACAGTCCATATATTAATAGAAATAGCCTAAGATGTTTACTGCAACCCAGAAGAGCCCAGTGGGCCCCATCCCTGCTTTCAGGACTCCCTCTTCCCCATCTGAGGTGTCCTGTTGTCCTGTCTTTTCACTGACCTCCCTTTTTTCCTGGCACCTGCCTTCCTAGCCATCATTATACTACTGTAAGAGCCTTTATCAGCAGAGCCATGTTTTTCCTTTGCGATGCTTCATGAAATGGTAAAGAGCCCAGTTGTCTGTGCTCCTGTAGCTGGGAGTGCTTCATTATCTGTCAGTTTCTCCATGCCTTCAGGGCCTGAAGCAGAGAGCGAGGAGGAGAGGGCTGGCCAAAAACGGGTCAGTGTCTGAGAGGGAAGGCATTCAGAGCTAAGAAGGAAGTTCTGTTGCATTTGCACTACACTGGAAGCATATCTGTCTACAGGCATATTTCCTGTAGAATACTTACCTTTAATTTCAGACTTGCTGCTACTGCCATAACCAGATTTAAAATATATTTGGTAGATTTTCCATCACCACTTAACTCATTAAAAATAATATTTAACTGTCTAACTCAGTGATTCTCAGTCCTGTCACATTCAACAATCCATTTGGCAATAAATATTTAACATTTTGTAATGATGACTCTTTTATTACTTGTATGGATAATATAACCTATTTATGCATGATTTTTAAAATTCTCTAACTGTACAAGAAAAAATAGCAGGAAATTAAATAAGTAAATATCAATTATTGGGCAGGAGTGTACCAGAGAAATATAAGGCTGTCAGGTATTCTTACCTTTTTTTAGCTGAGACTGTGAATAATGCAGTCTGATAAGTTGTTTTATATTAGCCACTCAGAGCAATATGAGTGGTTAATATATGAGTACCATTATATTCCATGATATGGTTGCCCAAAAAGGTGACTGTGGTAAGCAGAATAATGGTTTCTCCAAAAAATGTCCATGTCCCAAACGTTGGAACCTGTGAATACATTGCCTTACATGGCAAAAGGTACTTTTCAGATATGACTAAGTTAAGGATCTTCAGATAGGGAGGTTATACTGCATTGTCTGGTGGGCCAAATGTAATCACAAGGGTCCTTGTAAGAGAGAGGCAGGAGTATTAGAGTCAGAGAAGGAAATACAACAACAGAAACAGAGGCTGGAGTGATCCAGGGCCATGAGCCAGTGAATGCCAGCAGCCACTAGAAGCTAGAAAAGGCAAGAGGGGGGTTATCCTTAAAACTTCCTGAAGAACCACAGCTGAATGGGTCACTTTAGACTTCTGATCTCTAAAATTATAAGAAAATAAATTTGTGTTGTTTGAAGCCCCTTTGTTTGTGGTAATTTCTTAGGGCAACAAAAGGATACTAATACAGCCATCAACTCTTGGAAAATTCCAAACTATCAAAGTACAGTCTTTATAAAATTTATATGATAGCTTCCTTCCTGGAAAATTCATTATGTATTCAAAGTGTGCAAAAATACTTTGTAATTATATGTAAAACAGAGCTTGATTCTAGACTCAAATAATTATTAGGGTTTTCCTTCTGTTGCCTATCAAGTCTTCTGTTTTCTCGCTCTTATGTCCTCTCTTCTCTACTCTCACCCACTTGCAGTTTTTGGTTTATATCTCATGCCAAGCAATTTAGCTTCTACCTTTTTTTGAGGTCTTCTTGCAGACAATGGCCTTGTGGCTTTGCCTTGCCTTTGCAGAGCAGCCCTTTAAGATGTTTTCCACAAACATGGTTCCTTCCCCAAGGATGCCAGCTGCTAAAATTCTTGTATGAGGAAGTTGTTTTTCCTTCAGCCTAAAATGACCTTCAGCTTCCAGTTCCTGAGTTTGACTGATGCCCAGTGGTCTTTCAAAACTCATCTCAAGTGCCATATCTTCCAAGCAGCATCTTTCACCTCCACTTCATGGATAGGTCCTCCTCTTGGGTTTTCATTGATATCTAGACTTACATATCTTTTATCTTTTACCTACTTTGTTTTTTCTGTGTGCAAACACTATGCCAAGCACTTTAGATATATTTTGTCATTTATCTTCTATATCAATCCTGTGGGTTATTATTTATCCTCATTTTATAATGAAGAAACTGAGACCCAAAGAGTAAATATTTAAAATTTATAGATTAAAAATAAAGGATTCTTGTACTTAGAATCCTTGATGTTTACAAAATATTAAGTTTCAAAGGGTTACCTTTAAAAGGATTAGATGTTTACAATTTTTTACCCATTAGTTATTATTTGTTATATTTGTATGTACATAGAGAAAAGTTTTCAGACTATGCCCCAAACTCTTCAGGTTGCCTGGCTTTACTTTATGCCTTTGTATCATTTGAACTTTTTACAATTGTTAATTAGTGGGTTCTAACTTATTTGGCCTTCATGTATAAAATTTAAAGAAAAAAAGGAAGGTTTTAATGGTGTTTTAAATATTTTCTAGGCCAATTCTTTGCTTTTATGTTTTTAAATATAATTTTTCATGTGTAATAACAAATTTCATTCATTCACATACTGATTTGCTCCATGCTTACTTGAGTGTTACTATGAGCCAGGTTCAGTTCTAGGCATGGAGTATGATAGTGAATAAGAAAGGCGAGGGCTTTGCCTCTGTGGATCTCACATTCCAGTGGTGAGTGTGTCCAACACTCTAGCAGGTAGCCATAGTATTATGAAGAGAAAGAAAGCAAGGTAAGGCCTAGAAAATGATGGGGGGTTCTCTGATACACAGCCGAAGGAGGTCTCTCCGGGGGTCTGGTATGTGAGCATGGGCCTGGGTAAAGTCAGTGAGAAAGCCATGTAAACATCTGGTGAAGTGAGTTGCAGAGTGTCATTTATAATGTGTATGCAATAATTTGGGTTTTATTTTGAAATCAGAGTTACTCATATCGAAGGTGTCTATTGAGCATGTACTGGGTGCTTGGTGGGTGGGATTGGGGTAGATAACAGGGAAATATGAGACATGACCTTGGCCACCTTGTTTACAATCTTGATGAGAAAAAATATGCATGTAAAAATATAGAATAGTAAAACATTATGGAATTATTTGACCCTAAATTATATGACACAGATTCTAGGTTTTGAGGGACCCCTTTGGGTCTTTCCCCTTTTAGAAGTAAAAGTCTAATTTTGTTAGATTCAAACCTTCTTAAGGACAAGGCAGTAGAACTAAAATAAGAAGGTGAGAAAAAGGTTCTTTAATAGAACTTTAGTTCTCACTCCTGTAGGGATGTCTTCCTCTTAGGATGCTACTGAGGGAGCTTGTGAAGTATGATTCTGATTGGAGATGGGAATCTCTATTGGAAACCAGACAGTTGATTTACAGTAGATGGCATCCACAGAAGTGGTAGGTTTCCTTGGACCCAGACTCTTGTGTCACTGAAGTATGGTGGGAAGGGTAGCAAATGTGTTATTTTTCTTGCTTCTCTTCCCCGTGGCTCCCATGTGCTATCAACAACTGAGATTTCAATTTAGACTTAAAATCAAATTAAGACTATACACCAGACTTAGCTCATTTGGGGATGTCAATAAATGATTTGTGACTAGAACATGAGTATGCTAACAGTATTTGTGCTAGTGGGATTATGACAGTTTCTGTATTTTTCAAGTTTTCTGCTTTCCACAAATCCTGATTGTTCATAACACAGTTTCTAATTATACTTCAGTTTCTGATATTACCTATGAAATAAAAACAGGTAAAAATTAATAATTTGAAAAAGCATTAGATTCATCATGCTAATGAGTACATTTCCAGTTTTCACAATAGACTTTTCTCTACTAAATCTAATATTTTGCTTCAAAGATTGATGCTTGAATCAACTCTCTTTTATTTTAATGAGGAGTATCATTGCAAGCATTAATTATAATATGTAGTGTTCACACTATGAGTTTCACCCAAAAATGTAGAAACATATTTTTAAAATCAGTAATTCCTTAAATAAGCCTACCATAGCAGATAGGCAGCAAATATTTACGTTTTTAAAGAAGGGCTTAGAGGTTAGCTGACAAGAAAAAGAACACAGTGACAAAAAAACTGGATAAGTTTTTCTTCCGCCTGATAGGAAATATACTTTTTTGAAAAGCTGCCTAGACTGTTCATCAAACTGATCCTAATGATGCTAGTGAGGTTTCCTGAAATACACATAAGTGCTGCTACAAACCTGAGTAGGAAGGCTTTCCCTGTGGTTTTGATTTATAATTTCATTAGCTGCAAAATCAAAGACAAGACTCCCCTTTGTTTTGTTCTCTGGTGTTAGAATTCCAGGCAATGAGCTCTACGTGTGCTGCTTCTCAGATGGGGGCCTTTTATTGTTTCTGATGCTCTTTCTTGCAATTGCACCCTGGCAATGTGCTAATCCTAGTCCTGTTTGCCTGCACATGCCTGCCTTGCCTTTCTTTTGCTCTGCCGCCTGTAACAGTAGGATCAAACCTTGCAGGTTAGATTGATTCTCATGCTCCTCCTTGTCAGTTGATTTCTGGCAGGAATCAACCAATGGAAGGTTCTGGAAGGTTGGAGGTTGGGAGAAGCCAGGGCCCCCAGCTTCCTCCAGGTGATCCAAATGTCTGCCATCTCCCTTTATGCCTGTAGCTTGGGGAGGTGGGTAGTGGCTTTCTGCTGCTGCTAGTCTCTGGGCTGCCTCACTTTCCTGTTTGGCTCTCAGCAGCTCTTGCATTGCCTGTGCCACCAATTCTCTGTTGTTAAAGTTTCTGTTTTAGATTTAAAGTGGTTTTTGATTTCCTACTTAGACCTCAGCTGATACAGGTATCATTTCCCAGGGATACTTGCTAACAGAATGAACTGTGGTTTTCATGAGAATTTTTGGAAAATTAAAGTTTATAAAATTTACCTCATTTTAGGCCTGAAGGAAGAGAATAATATGGGAAAACTTAGAAGATAATAATGACACCATTTTGTAGGCAGCTATTTCTGAGCCGATGAATTATTTTACATGCTGCTATAAAATGAGACATTAATTTCATAGACCTTTAAGTTTCTTTAATATACACTTTGGATTTATAACATTTTTGTAATTAGCAAACGATCTAATGTGAAATAAAATGATCCCGCTACAAAATACTAATTGAAATACTTAAAAGATTATATATAACCGCATAACATCATTGTCCTTATTTGAGACACATATAACCATGAGATAGACTGAGAAATAAGTTTACATGATTTTTCTGAGATAGAGGAAAAATGAATATCCTGGATCAGTTACCAGCATTGATAAGAAAGGGACTAGTATCTAGCATCTTCCACATTTCCTTAGCCACACAGCATTCTGCAGTGGGAAAGCCACTGGACTTGGAATCATAAAACATAGTTCTTATCCAAGGTTAGGTTTGATAGAGACAGGGATGTGCAAGTCATTTATTGAGGGAAGGACTTGTAAGGAAGTGAGGGAATAGGATGGGGAGGGAACCAAGATAAGCAAAGATGTGTTTCAGCTGAAGTCTAGTCTCAGCCTGATTGCACAGGACACATTGGAGCTTGAATGTCAGCAAAGTGGCTGGGCTTTGGTACCCCTGTATCAGTCAGTCATTCACTGTGGGAGGCCCCTGGGGTGAATGTATATAATCCCCCAAGCATTAACATGGAGGGCAGTTCTCTGGAGAAGGGTGCAGCTATGAGCTCTTAGCAGCAACACCCACAAGTTGCTGAGAGATGGATAAACTGACCTAATAAAGGAGAGATGTGTGAGACAGCCACAGCATCTGCTGTAGATACCAAGAAACACAGTGTCGTGTCTCTATCACTTACAAAGCTTTTGGTACCAGACAGGATATGTAACCCCTCCAAGCCTCAGGTTCCTTATCTGTTTTAAAAATAAAAATTTCAGGGAGTTGGTAATAAGAACTACTTTGACTATCACTCATAAATGTGCTTTGCAGCTGGAGACGATTATCCTAAGTGAATTAAAGTAGAAACAAAATCAAAAACTTCATATTGTCACTTTTAAGTGGGAACTAAACATTGGGTACTCATGGACATGAAGATGGGAACAATAGACACTGGGGGCTGGTAGAAGTGGGGAGAGGAGGAGGAAGGGGGACAAGGGCTGAAAACTACCTATTGGTACTATGCTCACTACCTTGGTGATGGGACCTCAGGTAGTGACCTCAAACCTCAGCATCATGCAATATACCCATGTAACAAACCTTCCCACGTACTCACTGAATCTAAAGTAGCATAGGAAGTAGATATATAAGCAGTGAACCGTATTTTGTAATTGATTATTTTAATATAGAGCATACAAAACCGAGAGTAATTAATCCTGCCAAGAGAAATCGGAAAAGTCTTCATATAGGAGGTGGTATTTGGGTTGACCATTAAAAGATGAATATGAGTTTTCAAAATGGACATTGGTAGACAGAAGGCATGCTGAGTAGAAAAAACAGCATCCATCAGCAAAGGTATAGAGACATGAAATCACCTGGAATGATGAGCTAATGCCAGGTGCTTTAGTGACTAATGCAAAGGGTGTGTTGTGGGGTGGGGTGGAGATAATTAGATGGGGTAGAATGTGCGGAGAAAGGTTGAACCAGGCCAGATGGCAATTCCCTGTATTATATTCTAAGGAATCAGAGCAGAGAAACATCACTAACATAGATGTATGTGTATAGACCATACACATACAGTCAACATAGTGGAAACATTAAACCGAGGTGTGACTGGTTGACAAAGCAGTGTTGGAGTGAAGGTCTTGCTGGAGTTAGAAGGAGCCTTACCTGCCATTTTCAAATGTGTTTCAGATGCAATCTTACAGTGAAAGTTAAGATGGTCTAAAAGTCAGAGTTGTTCTGATGGAATCATTGAGGGTAAAGGGTGAGAAGGGGCCTGTAGGGTGGGGGCCCAGAAACCTATCTGAGTGTCCCTTTGCTCTTTTTGTTTACCAGGTGAAAAAACAAAAAGTCACATGAAATTGTGTATGATTTACCTTAGGCTAGAACACGAATCTGTGAAAGTGTTGGAAAACCTTCCATCTTACGTTTATGTTCTTTATATATCTAAATATTATGGACAAAATCTCAAATGACGTGTGAAATTTTGTTTCACAAAATGTTGAGTTGTAATAGAGTCCAGTCAATGTTGGCTGTTATTATTACTGTTTTACCTATTAACCAAAACACTCAAGTATATTTAGGAAGCAGGTATGGGAAGGGTGAGGGAGAGAGAGAGTGTGTGAGAATGTGCTGAATCCCTTCTTGGATCTGGGCTGGGGAAGGGAAATGGGAGTCCTGTGTCTGGGCTGATGATGGGACAGCTGTCAGAAGTTGTCTCCTGCAGGCTACAGTCCCTCTCTTTGTAATCATTCCACAGTCTCAACATCAGTCTTGGCATGAGGTGGTGGAGGCAAGTTGTAAAATGTTCTATGTCCAAGTTGCTCTGAGCTCTTATCTTCTGCCCCATGGTGACACATATCTTCTTCTTAATTTGATCCCTAAATGAGTTATCTCAGTTGGATGAGAGGAGCAAAATGCAGAGGGAAGGATAGCAGAGGAAACACATCCATAAGTAGGGGGCAGCAGGACAGAGGGCCTGCTATAATTACCTGTGGTGTTTTTTCAAGCTACTCACCTCTCTTCTTCCACTAGAAGAGTGGACATTATACCCTCCTTGGGTAAGGGGAGGTGACTGGTGAGCCTCTAAGTCACGGAGAGTACTCTAATCCTTAGCCATGTTGGGGGGAAAAGTAGTTCAGAACCCCTGATTTAACCTTTGCTTCTTTTTTGTCCTTCTGATAAATTCTTGGGAGAATCCTTTCTAACTTCATGTTAGCCATGACACCTAGCAAATTGCTAGCTCTCAGTATTTATTTATTACAGCCCTTAGCATGTATAATTAATTCTGATGATAGTACGATAAAAATGATAACCATCACTGCTGAAAATTTTAAGGTCATATGGTAGATAGTTCTGGACAAATTCCAACATTTCTTTCCTGATTTAGCAATGGGGAATGGAATAAGAGGAAGGAGATCTCATATGTGTTTTCTGTGATCCTCTGTCTTAAAGATACTCTGTATTCAGAGTCACTTCTAAACACCTAGAGTCTTGAGTGAATAATAACGATATAAAAAAGAAAGATGGCTGCAAAGAGCTTTGCATTTTGGTAATTTGTAGGTAAAAGGGTAGGTGAGGGGGAGGAATTAATAATTTATAACTAAATCTTTTAAATGAAATAAGCTTAATACAAATCCATAGCTTAGTTCCAATGGAGAGGGTTTTAAAAAATTTCTCCAGTGCAGTTTAGACATATTTCAGTAGCAGAAAAGAAATGGTAGAAGGTTAACTGTATTGTAATTTTATCCCTTTTTTAACTTAAATTTAAAATTTTATCACACAGAGGCATGAGCATGGTTATAAAAGTCAAAAAGTACTAAAAGACATATATACAAAAATAGCAGTCACCTTCTCCCCTGCCCCAACTCAAGGCCATTCTCCAACAGTAGTGAACTGCTTACAGCTATTTTCTTGTTCTATGACTTTCTTTATTGCGAAGTTGGAATTTTTAGTTTCATACCCTATCCTCTCACCTCCTATATCCTTTAAATATAGTTATTTTATAATATTTGGTTACATCCATATTCATGGGTGTTCTTTTTTGTTTTTACTGGGTAAATGTTATTTATTGCTGAGCCAAATAGTAGGCTATGATTACATAGCTTTATTTTATAACCTTCTGTTTTTCCTGGATTTAACAACTGCCTTGTTCATTTTTTAAATCTGCTTCACTGCCTTCAAATTTCTGGCCCAACTCTTCCCATACCCCACAACAGCTTTGTCAAATGTCTTAAAATTTTTCTCATAATCAAACCTGTCAAATAATCTATCATATCCATGTTTTTGAGACATCCATATTCTTCAGCTATTCTCTTTCACCCTAGATTGGGTTGTCCTGGGGCCTGTTACAGAACTGGACTTTGCCTAATTCACTTTGCTTCTCTTTCTTGTGTCTGGGATGTCATGCCTTTTTTTTTTTTTTTTTTTTTTTAGTTTATGTATTCATCCTCCTGTAGCTTCCTGAGAAGTCATGGGAGGTAAGTGTTCTGAGACTTCAATGTTTGAAAAAGAGTATTTATTCTACCTTTATACCTGATTAATAGTTTGGCTAAATTGAGAATCCTTGGTTGCAAATAATTTTCTCTCAGAATTTTGAAGATATGTCTACACTGACTTCTAGCTTGTAATGTTGCTTTCAAGAAGATGGATGTTTTTCTTATTCCAGATCCGTTGCCTGTGACCTGTTTTTCCTTGCTGGAAACCTTTAAGATCTCTTTATCTCTGATAATCTTGAATTTCACAATGCTATCCTCAGTATGGGTTACATTTCATTCATTTGCTGTGTCTTTTAAGCCAGAAATTCATGTCTTTCAGTTCTGTAAATTTCCTTGGTTTGTTTATTTCAGAATTTCTCCATCAATGATTTCTCTGTTCTCTCTTTCTGGAACTCCTATTGGTTGGATTGAATCTCTAACTTTCCTAAGTTTTCTGCCCTATTTTCTATCTCTTTGTCATTTTGTTCTACTTTCTGGTGAATTCCTTGACCTAATCTTACTGCCTTTTTACTGTTTCTTATTTTTAAATTTTAGTGCTATTTTAAAGTCTGTATCTAAAATAACTTCACTAAAAATTTTTTTTGTAGCATCATGTTTTAATTTCATGGATGTAAGTTTTAAAAAAATTACTTTTAAACTTCCAACTTTTTTCCTTTCCCAGTAGACATGCTAATACATCCTCCATGCAGGAGGGGACTGGTGCCAAGAGTGTGTCTATCCCTATACCTGTTGGGGAGAAAAGTGTCAGAACTCCTGAGACTTCTGATTAGAGTGTCTTTGAAGTTTTCTTTTCTTCCTGCATTGTATCTGTTTCTTGTGAGTTTCTTTTATTTTCTCAATTATTGATTTGTTTGTCTCACTTTCATATTGCAGACTTTCCCCACATGCCTGGAATCTTTGGCTGCCTATTCATATTCAAAAGAAAATCTTTGGAAAGCTGAGGGGAAGTTTTGTGTCTATTCATTGGACTTTTCAACTTGCGGGCTTCACTGCAGGGCCATTAGGATGACATGGCTTTTTCAGCAGGGACCTTCAAATGTCAGAATCTGTAGTATTTTGGCTGAAGGTGGTTCAGTTTTGCGAGAGAAGTTTCCTCCAATCATCTGGGGGTTCATTCTGTGCAGTCTGCGACTTTCATTTCATCTCCTTGTTTTCACTCGTATGTCTAACCTCCACTTGACCTTCTACCTCTTGTCTCTGAGTCTGGATCCTTACCTCCTCCAGCTGGGCTAAGGAAGCAGTAGCCAGACCCAGCCTTTTCCCACCTTCAGAGGCACTTGTGCTCCTAGCCTGTCTGGATTCTGTGAGCATTTCCAATTCACTTCTCATCAGTGCCTCCCTTTGGAAGCACTTAGCTGTGTCCCGGCTCCTCTCTGGTGAGCCATCTACTTCTCTATTGCTGTCTGCCATCTTATGATTTAGTTCACAGTTAAAACTGTCTCCAAAGCGGATGAAGGTTGACTTTCTATTTCTGATTCTTTTTTCCTTAAATGTTTGGGTGATGTTTAAGATGAGAGAGGTTGGGCTGTGTGCAGTGGCTCATGCCTGAAGTCCCAGCACTTTGGGGAGCCCAGGCAGGAGGATCGCTGGAGCCCAGAAGTTTGAGGCCAACTTGGGAACCATAGCGAGATCCTGTCTCCACAAAAAATTTAAAATTAGCTGGGTGTGATGGTATGCACCTGTCGTCCCAGTTACTCAGGAAGCTGAAGTGGGAAGATAGCTTGCACCTAGAAGATTGAGGCTATGGAGAGCCATGATCACGCCACTGCACTCCAACCTGGGCAACAGAGCAAGACTCTGTCTTGAAATGAAATGAAATGAGAGATACTGGAAATACATACTGTCTTGAAACTGAAAATCTGGTAATCATCACTTTAATTATAATGGGAAATAATTGGTGGTGGCTAAGTAAATTGCTGTGTAGAAAGACATTTTTTTCCTCTTAAATTTTGTATCTGCTGAAAGCTGATATACAAATCTGTTGAAAATATGCCTTTTTCTTAAATTTGTGAGGACAGGTGGGAAACAATGGAAGTGATTGATTATGGCTGAAAATCACATTGCAGCATATTTTCCCCCATCATTGATAGACTGGGGATTTCTTCCCTTATTTTCGTACAAATTTATACTTTCAGATCGCATCAAGGTTAGAATACAATGGAAGGTTGTAATGAATTTTCCAAGTGATCTGTAGTACTCTGAATTTTTGCACAAAAGTCCCAAGTACAATCTTGACCTGTGGAAAGAGTGCTCGGTATTCTGGTGTCATGTAAACTGACACATCATTGTTAAAAGCAACAGAGGGAATAGGAGAAGAGTCAAATGGCAGTATTATAATGGGAAGAGGATACTGAAGTATTTCTGAGAGAGAGAGGTGTATGGGATTGATACAAACAGGAACCAGATTATAGATGGTCAAAGAGGATAGTTGATGATACTAAGTACTTATTTTACATGGCAAGGTCTGTGCTTGGAAGTGCCTTACATACATTATGTTATTTAATTATCATAATAACCCTGTAAGGAAGTTGCTTTTACTTTGATTTTACAGGTTTGGAGGCAGAAAATGAAATAACTTGCCCAAATTTACAGAGGACCAGGGTTCACTTCTGGGCGGGCTTACCCTGGGGCCTCTGCTACTAACCCACTCTGTGGTGAATGAAGAGACCATGGAGATAGTGAATAGAAAAAAGGGAGGTAGCCGGTATTAATGTACATCCAAGGAAACCGTGCCCCAGGGGTCTTGTGTGTATTTCTGAGAAGAGGGGTGAGAAAAGGCATTGTGTCAACATTTGCTTCTGCTTGAATGTGCACTTCCCAGCGCTCCTCCATCAATTAGGAGAACTGTCTTGAAGAATGCTGCCTCAGCTTCTGAAGAGAAGACCCCAGGACATGCATTAATGAGAGGAGGGGGAGTCACAGCTGACAGAAGAATAAAGCTCTGAGGGAGCCTGAGGCCCCCAGTGAGGCCTGGAGCTTGTTGACAGAGCAGCAGGAGACCCCTGCTGCTGGGCTCCCCCTGCCTCTGTAGCCTCCGTGCTGCATCTTGGAAGAGCTCACTCTTCCCACCGTGACTCGCCTTATATGGGACAATTAATGAGCAATGGGATGGCAGGAGACACTTCTCTATGTTGTTCGTAGCTTGGGCTTGTGACCAGACAATCCACCATTGCCCTCCTGGTTCCCTTAGAGAAGTGCCTTTTGAGCAGTTTGCAGAATCAGGTTGCAAAAGTAAAGGGCACAAAGTTAAATGTGTCACATCTTTCATTTATTTAGTCAATTGCTTTTGGGAGAAGCACGGATTTAGAAGGGAGTGCTGTTTTGTTCTGAGAGGTAATCCCTCTTTGGTCATTTATTACTAGGATGCTTATTAGAATTACTTTGGACAAGAATGATTGGATTCTGTTACTCACTAATTCAATACAGAAGGAAATCCCTTAAACAAAATAGTATTTTTGAAGGGCTTTCCTCTGCTAAACTGGTTTTGATTCTAAGAAGAAGGCATTATTATTCCCTTTTTAAAGATTAAGAAACTAAGGCTCAGAGACGTTTATGTAAGTACTATACCCAAGGCCACACAGGTGTTGAAATGGAAGCAGAACTAAGATTGCCTTGCTCTTAATCAGCATGGTGCTCTTTCTTATTTATTTATTTATTTATTATACTTTAAGTTCTAGGGTACATGTGCACAACATGCAGGTTTGTTACATATGTATACATGTGCCATGTTGGTGTGCTGCACCCATTAACTTGTCACTTACATTAGGTATTTCTCCTAATGCTATCCCTCCCCACTCCCCCGACCCCACGACAGGCCCTGGTGTGTGATGTTCCCCACCCTGTGTCCAAGTTTTCTCATTGTTCAATTCCCACCTATGAGTGAGAACATGTGGTGTTTGGTTTTCTGTCCTTGTGATAGTTTGCTCAGAATGATGGTTTCCAGCTTCATCCATGTCCCTACAAAGGACATGAACTCACCATTTTTTATGGCTGCATAGTATTCCATGGTATATATGTGCCACATTTTCTTAATCCAGTCTATCATTGATGGACATTTGGGTTGGTTCCAAGTCTTTGCTATTGTGAATATTGCTGCAATAAACATACGTGTGCATGTGTCTTTATAGCAGCATGATTTATAATCCTTTGGGTATATACCTAGTAATGGGATCGCTGAGTCAAATGGTATTTCTAGTCCTAGATCCTTGAGGAATTGCCACACTGTCTTCCACAATGGTTGAACTAGTTTACAGTCCCACCAACAGTGTAAAAGTGTTCCTATTTCTCCACATCCTCTCCAGCACCTGTTGTTTCCTGATTTTTTAATGATCGCCATTGTAACTGGTGTGGGATAGTATCTCACTGTGGTTTTGCATTTCTCTGATGACCAGTGGTGATGAGTATTTTCTCATGTGTTTGTTGGCTGCATAAATGTCTTCTTTTGAGAAGTGTCTGTTCATATCCTTTGCCCACTTTTTGATGGAGTTGTTTGATTTTTTCTTGTAAATTTGTTTAAGTTCTTTGTAGATTCTGGACATTAGCCTTTTGTCAGATGGGTAGATTGTAAAAATTTTCTCCTATTCTGTAGGTTGCCTGTTCACTCTGATGGTAGTTTCTTTTGCTGTGCAGAAGCTCTTTAGTTTAATTAGATCCCATTTGTCAATTTTGGCTTTTGTTGCCATTGCTTTTGGTGTTTTAGTCATGAAGTCCTTGCCCACCATGGTGCTCTTTCTTCATCCCATGTCATGTTTCCTTTTGCTGAAAGTTTGCTAAAGACAGCATGTTATTAAAACACTTCTTTGTCCCATGGCCCCATGAGATCACCCAGGAAGGGTCAGTTAAGCAGTTGGTTGCTCATTGGGCATTTCTTTTTTGGTTATATATGTGCTCAGTACATTTCTAGGCACATGGAGAAAAAAAGTCAGGCCACGTTTTCTGTCTTTGAGGAGTCTGCGAGTCTGCAGTCACATTGGAAGATGTAAACTTAAAAAAAATTGCTTAGAGAACAATAAAGTTCTTAATCACAGCTATGTGGTAAATGTAGGATTGCCAAAAAAAAAAAAAAAAAAGAAGAAGAAGAAAAGAAAAAGGAAGGAAAAGAAAAAGGAAGGATAGCATAGGCTGGAATAATTGGAGCATAAGCAGGGTGGTATGCAAGTGGGTGTGGACAGATGGATAGAGATGGAAAGATGGATGAGACATAGGAGGATGAAAAAAGTTTTTTCTACTGGTGGAAACAATTAGAACAGGAAAAGGGAGTATTCTGGGCTAGCTTCAGAGATTGCGGTAGTGGTGAAATGGTGGAGGGAGTGAGGAATGCATGTATGTGTATATATACATTTCTTTTATCTCTTTTGTTCTTTTTGGTTTTTCCCTTTGACACGAAGGTATAATTTAAAGTGAGATTAAGAAAGAAAAAAAATGCCACTTTTTCTTGCACCTATACTTAATGTATTTTTTAATCTATTTATTTTACCAACCAGTTTTTGAAGGCAGAGGATGAAAGTAACCAACTCTCAAAATATTATTTTTAGGACAGTTACTAGTAATTACTGAATACATTGTCTGACTTTCCATTTTAACCAACGCCTCTCCAGAATTGATTTCAGGGATTTTTCTTTTCTCTTAAACAGGTCTCTCTGTCAGAAAATCCACATGAGAAGAATTTGTATTAATGCAATAAATTTAGAAAAATAAGTACAAATAAGATTATCACATGAATGTCAGCCTATGAATATCTACACAAGGGAGAAATTCGACCAGTCAGAACCTGTGATTCCCATTCAGTGTTTCCATAGTGTTGAGAATAATCTCTTTTCTTTGCTATGCCATGAACTTCTAGAAGAAAGCGACTATGTTATGTGCATCTTTACATCCCCAATGTTGAGTATATACCTAATTGGTAGAGGTTACACAAGTAATGTTTAGTCGAATGAATAAATGACTATATAAATGGAAGTCTAGGCTTCATCCTGTACTAATTAGGGTAATGCTACAAGTAATGCTACAAGTAAGCCCCTAAATTAAAGTGACTTTGCACAACAAAAGTATAGTTGTCACATGTAAACAGTCTAATGTAGTGTTCATGGTTGATGGTAGCTGTCCTCTACTTGGTGATTCATGGATCTGGGCTCCTGTTTTGTGGCTGTGCCTTCCCCTGGGTCTTGAGACCACTGCATGTGGTTGGCAGGCAGAGAAGGGAACATGAAGAATGTCCAAGTGACATATATCACTTATGTTCACATTCATATAACTGGAACTAGCCACATGACCTACCTAGGGACAAACAGGACAGGAACATATGGTCTTTGACTGGACAGTTTCCTCAAAGAGACCACTCAACATATGGATGAGATATATGGATTTTAGTGACAGCTAATCACTTCTTCTACATCCAACTTTAACACTTCCTACCTGTGTGATCTCAGGCAAGTTCATAGCTTCTCTAAGTTTCTGTTTTCTTACTTATAAATGGGGATAATATAATCCTGTAAGGATGTTGTAAATATTAGATGATACGGTGTATTTGAAGTATCCAGCAGTAGAGCTTAGCATATGCTTTATATATAAGACCTGTTATAATATTGTTACTTTTCATATTTTGATTCAGTTAAGATACTTAAGACACTTTAATGTGTTAACATTTATTTTTCTTTAACCATGATCATGGCACATGCAAAGTTACGGCAATCCAAAGAGAACATATAGTTTCTTGTCTTAAGGCAGAAGTAGTGGAAACTTTTAGATTAATGCTCCTACTGGGGCTGTGGCACATACTAAGGGTAAGGTAAGGTATGATACCCATTTGGTAGTGTGGACTTTAGACAAAAATCACAACTTCCATTAAACAAAAATTTTAAATAAATTAAAAATTTTATTTTAGTTTCAGGAGGTACATGTGCAGGTTAGTTACCTGGGTATATTGGATGGCATTGAGGTTTGGGGGACAAATTGTCCCCTTAGCCAGGTAGTGAGCTTAGTACCCAATGGATAGTTTTTCACCCCTTCCACCTCCTTCCCCTCTCTCCCCTCAGTAGTAGTCCCCAGTGTCTGTTGTTCCCGTCTTTATGCCAATGAGTACCTAGTGTTTATCTCCCACTTATAAGTGACAACATGCAGTGTTTGGTTTTCTGTTGCTGCATTAATTTGCTTAGGATAATGGCCTCCAGCTGCATCCAAGTTGCTGTAAAGAACATGATTTCATTTTCTTTTATGGCTATATAGTATTCCATGGTGTATATATACCACATTTTCTTTATCCAATTTACCATTGATGGGCACCTAGGTTGATTCCATGTCTTTGCCATTGTGAATAGTGCTGTGATGAACATACAAGAGCATTTGTTTTCTAGGTAGAATGATTAATTTCTTTTGGATATATACCCAGTAATGGGATTGCTGGGCCAAATGGTAGTTCTGTTTTAAGTTATTTGAAAAATCTCCATACTTCTTTCCACAGTGGATAAACTAATTTACATTCTCACCAGTAGTGTGTAAGCATTCCCTTTCCTCTGAAGCCTCACCAGCATCTTGTTTTTTGACTTTTTAATAATTGCAGTTCTGACTGGTGTGAGATGGTATCTCATTGTGTTTTTGCTTTATATTTCTTTGATGATTAGTGATGTGGACCATTTTGTCATATGATTGTTGGCTGCTTGCATGTCTTCTATTGAGATATGTTTGTTCCTGTCTTTTGTTTACTTTTTAATGGGGTTGTTTTTTGCTGGCTGAATTGTTTAAGTTCCTTACAGGTTCTGGATATTAGATCTTTGTCAGATACATAGTTTGCTACTATTTTCTCCCATTCTGTAGGTTTTCTGTTTATACTGTTGGTATTTTCTTTTTTCTGTGCAGAAGCTCCTTAGTTTAATTAGGTACCACTTGTTTGTTTTTGTTTGTTGCAATTGCTTCTGAGGACTTACTCATAAGTTATTTCCCAAGGCCAATGTCCGGAATGGTGTTTCCTATGTTTTTTTGTAGGATTCTTACAGTTTGAGATTTTACATTTTAATCTTCAATTCATCTTGAGCTAATTTTTGTTTATGGTAAAATGTAGGGGTCCAGTTTCATTCTTCTGCATATGGCTAGCCAGCTATCCCAGCACCATTTATGGAATAGGAAGTTCTTTCTCCATTGCTTATTTTTGTTGATGTTGTTGAAGATCAGATGGGTGTAGGTGTGCAGCTTTAATTCTGGGTTCTGTATTCTATTCCATTGGTCTATGTGTCTGTTTTTGTACCAGTACCACGCTGTTTTGGTTATTGTAGCCTTATAGTGTAGTTTGAAGTCAGATAATGTGATTCCTCCAGCTTTGTTCTTTTTGCTTAGAGTATCTTTGGCTATTCAGGCTCTTTTTTGTTCCATATGAGTTTTAGAATAGTTTTTTCGAATTCTTTAAAAAATGACATTGGTCATTTGGTAAGAATAGCATTGAGTCTGTAGATTGCTTTGGGCAGCAGGGACATTTTAATGATATTGATTCTTGTAGTCCATGAGCATAGAATGGTTTTCCATTATGTTATCTATGATTTCTTTCAGCAGTATTTGTAGTTTTTATAGAGGTCTTTCACTTCCTTGGTTAGATATGTTCTTAGATAATTTATTTTTGTGTGTGTGTGGCTATTGTAAATGGGATTACATTCTTGAATTGGCTCTCAGCTTCAACATTATTGGTGTATAGAAATGCTGCTGATTTTTGTACATTGTTTTTGTAACCTGAAATTTTACAGAAGTCAGTTATCAGTTCAAGGAGCTTTTTGGCAGAGTTGTTAGAGTTTTTTAAGTATAGAATCATACTGTCAGTGAAGAGATAGTTTGACTTCCTTTTCATATTTGGATGCCCTTTATTTCCTTCTCTTGCCTGATTGCTCTGGCTAAGACTTCTAATATTATGTCGAATAGGAGTTGTGAGAGTGAACATTCTTGTAAAAAGAATAATTTTCTTTTGAATATTTACTGCAGATCTGCTAAGAGAAATTAACATATTATCACTGTGAAAGGTTGATTGTCTTGTAGGCTTAACCCATCCTAGTGGAGCTAGATGGAATGGAATTATTACAAACTTGTCTCATAAACCAAAGGGAATAAGAACCAGGACACTGGGGAAAGGAGATCAAAGGAATGTAAGGGCTCTGGGTCATGGGAAAAGAAGAGAAGGGAAGGAAAGGGAAGGGAGAAGTGAGGAAAGCAAATGGAGCTGTGATGGGCCACCGAGATTTTCCTTTCAGAACTGAATTACTCAGTCTCCAGATGCTAACAGTGCATTGGCTGCTGAAGGCTAACAGCTGAGTCCTCTCTCAGAAGTTGCCCTTGCTTGAAGGGAGCTGCTTAGCCCAAGGTTACAACCCTTCTCTAATCAAGTTGGCACTGCCAGGACTCATTGTAGGCATTACTGAAGGGCCATTCCGGCTTGGTAGTTCCTTGTGGAGTTGGGTGAAGCTTCTGTTGCAAACAAGTGCAACTTCTCCCTCTGCCCAGGCCTGTTTCTCTTACCCTTCACAGCTGTGGTTCTTCAAGCACTTCTCTACAAAGTTCTGAATGCAAGTCTCCATCTTAGAGTCTGTTTCCTGGAGAACTGGACCTATGAGAATAGAGAAGGGAAAGGAAGAGAAGGGAAAGTAAGGAAAGTAAAAGGAAGGGGTGAGAACCCAAAGGAGAGGGGATTTTTCCCTGTAAACCATCATATGCAGTCATTCCTGAAGGCATCTAAATTGAAAGACCCCTTCCTGTTAACCTCTAGGAAAATTACTCAGAATTGTTAGACAAACGACTCCAACTTGAAGTAAAGGACTCTTTGCACCTTCTTCTGGATTCCCTTGATGTGTTTGCTCAGCTAACATTGAGATTATTTAATAATGGATTATTCTGCTCACCTTCCACTATAAGGGCTAGTACTGGGTTTAGGTAGTAATTCTGTATACAGTCTGCTTTGTTACAAAATCTGTTTTCTCCATCCTCTCCCTGCTCTGCACCATAGTCGAACTTAACCAGCTCTGCTCTGAACAGAGCAACACTGTATGCGCAGAAGAAAATGTATTTGTTAGAAGAAAAGGGAAAAAGTCTACTTATGGTTTCTATAGTGAGGAGCTTCCACCAAGAGGCCTTACGCTTCTCTCTCCTGCTGGTAGGATATGGAAGTGGGTTTCATGGTCTTCCATACCAAGCATACAGTGGGTCTGCAAAAGTTAAATTTTAAAATAAATTATACTGGCCCTGTAATCAGTATGGTCTTACTAGCTGGGGTGGGAGGGATTTGCTGGAAACACAACTCTGAGACTGGGGAATGTGGGGCCCCATGGACTACAAATCCACATCCTCATACATGTCTGCTTAAAACCGTTCACCTTCAGGCATTCTCAGTTAGCTTTATCTATTTGCTGCCATTTATGTACTTCTTTCCTAACAAGAGCTCCCACTTGAAGGATACCATTAATATTCTACGATTTCCTTCTATTTCAAGAAATTCTGTTTTCTTTGTGGGTTTGCCACTATGAGATTCAATTTCCCTGATAGATGTGTGTTTTCTGGCCTCCCTTGTGTGATTAATTCAGAGGAAGCATTTATCTGTTGTGATCTAAATGTGTATTTGTTTTACCCTGAACCAACAAGACAATTACAAATGTTGTCTTGCCTGCAACCATAGGCTTAGAAATGCAGTTGTCACAATGTAAGCCACAAAGCATATGACTTCTGGGCTCTGTGCTGACACTTGACTAGCTGAATACATGCAGAAGCCAGAAAGTGGAAAATTTTTTACTGGCAATGATGAATGATTTTCTGCTCTGCAGAACTGGCAGTGGACTTTGCTTGGACCTTAATTTGACCCAGAGTTGTTCCTATAAGTATGCCGAGTAACATGACTCTCTCACTTCCCTACAATACTATATGCCTGAGGAAACTCCAACAATATTAATTGTGTGGAAGTGCCCTGACTTCTCCCACCTGCCTCAGGGTTCTCATGGACTCTAAAAGCTCTGATGGGCCCCAGCATCGGAGACAGACTCTGAGACTGAATGGATCTTGAGCAAGCAGCTCATCCTATGTTGAGGACCTGGGATAGGGCTGTTGCTCACAAAGGAAAATTCAGGGATGGAGCAGCTCCATTGATATCCTGGGGAAGGTGGGGCCCCATGGACTACAAATCCATATCCTCATACATATCTGCTTAAAACCCAGTAGCCCTCTGCTGTCATGTGCTTAACATTCAAAACAAATTCTTTACTGCTCTCAGGGCCAGGCCAAATAAAGTTCTGAAGGCAAAGATGATAATGAAAAATACTGGTAACTGTCCCATCTTTGTTATTAAAACTGAAAAAAACTATGATGGTACCCTTCATAGTGACAACCCTGAGTATCTAATGCTATCTTGAGATGGTTCCTCAGGGAGCAGTTTTATGTCATTTTCTTGTAACTGTCACTCTAATGTGCTGAAGTGAAGCTTTATTATCATTTGCATATTCTGAAAGTTTACTGAATTTTAAAAATGTGTGCCTGAGAAATAGCTAGTCTTGATTTATTTAGGAATTTGGATTTTTTTTTTTTTTCCTGGTTGGAAATGCCACAAACCTGGCTGCTACACTGATCATTTATTTAGGATAGCTTTATGTGGAGTTAGTCCAAGGAGTTAGGATTTAAAAATGTGTGCTTTTAAAAGTCATGATTCCCATTCACAGTAAAATAAAGGAGTCATACATGTAAGAAAATACTTGGAGTCTAGAATTCCCAGTATAACGCTATGGATTAAGTGCTCTAAGAGCAGGGAAGAAAGTGAAGGGGAGCATTGACCATGTCAGCTTGGGGTACTTTCACAGTGGGAGTGGCATTTAAAGTAGTTTTTGAAGGAATAAGTAGGAGTTTGGAGGATGAAGAAAGATAGCAGAGACCACTCCAGACAAGGGACAGAGTATGAAAAGGCAGGAGATACAACACAGGGGGAGGATGCTTGTGGATCTGAAAAGTGTTCTGTGGCCAAGAAGGTACATAGAGATTGTAAAGAAGCTGTATATGATTGCCTGAGGGATTTACAACAAGCACGTGGGGCCATGGGAGGCTTTTAGGCAGGAGAATGAGTCAAATACTACATAGAGTAAGGTGACTGCACCTTTAGGAACCACCAGTGAGGGACTTGAACCACCAGTGAGGAGCAAGAAGGGAGGTGTGAGGTCCTAACTTCCTAATTCACTGGCTTCCTGCGTGCTCCAGGGTTCTTCCTGTCCTGGTGCAGGAGGTATGGTTCTACTTTCAGCATTGGAGAGAGGAGCTTTTTAGATCACAGGAAAGGATGTATGATGATGGGAGCTGTTCCTGGAAGCTTAGCTTAGTTTATGCCTTTTTCTTTAGTGATTGTGTTAAGCATTTAATACCTGACAATAAAATATTGTTTTGCTTAAACTAGCTATCATAGTGTCTGTCATCTACAACTGGACTCAAAATGATACAGCATCCCACCAGGCCTGCAGGCTAAGCTAGGAAGCCAAGAAAGAGACAGCTGAGTTTTGTCAGACTTGATGAGTGGGGAGTAGGAACCAGAGCACAAATGCAAGTGGAAATGGCTCATAGCCAGGCAGGAAGACAAGTGAAACTAGGTGGAGACAGAGCTGGGGAGGGTGGGAATGCCTCCTGGCATTGGGAGTCTTTGTGAAGATAAGGGTTGCTTTCACTGGATGTCAATAGGTGAGGCACACCTTGGCTTTAATAAGGAAAACATGCCAATAATTTTGTGAACCCCCCAATATGCTATTACTGTGGTAACATTTAAATCTGATCACAGAGGGCAGTAAAGCATGTTTGAAAAATTAAATGAACCTATTTTACTTTATTTTATTTTGAGACAGGGTCTTACTATGTCACCCAGGCTGGAGTGCAGTGGCACAATCATGGCTCAGTGCAGCCTTGACTTCTCCAGACTCAGGTGATCCTCCTACCTTAGCCTCCTGAGTAGTTGGGAGTACAGGTGCACATCTCCATGCCCGGATAATTTTTTTTGTATTTTTTTGTAGAGACAGGGTTTTGCCATGTTGCCCAGGCTGCTCTTCAACTCCTGAGCTCAAGTGATCCACCTGCCTTGGCCTCCCAGTCCAAAGAGCCAGGATTACAGGCGGGAACCACAATGCCTGGCCCCTCTTTCAGATATTTAGTAAAATTTTTTTTGTGTATGTGATGAGAAATAGAAAAAAACAAAGCTTCAGAGAGATGCTAGTTTGCTGGTGTGCTAGGCAGTTGCTAGATTCACTCACCAAGTCCATCCTCAACAAGCTGACTGATCTTTGCAAGACATGGCCCTTTAAGGTTCACTTGCATTTGAAACCACAAATGTTAAGTTCATAAATACTAACGGTCTGTGTTTTTGTATGTTAGTTGTAGGCTTGTTTTTTAGTTAAACTAATAGATTTGAAAGTAAATCTACCAGACAAATACTTTTCTTTTTAAGTACTTCGTGTGTTGGTTGGAAGCTTGTTATTTAACAAATACCTGACAACTAAATTATTAGTCATATAGCCTTAATAGTCTATGGATAAAATTGAAGTCATTTCATTATTAATGTTTCATTTACAAAGCCCTTAGTGGCTATCTTTTGCCTCAAGTATTTCAGATTTTCCTTAGTTTCCCTCATTTAAAGCTAACAGAGACCTGGATTTGTGTAGACAGCGAATATTTTTTCTAGAATTTGGTCAGATAATTAGAAAGTAGACATATTGCTTCTGTCCTTCCAGTTGGATTTTAGATTTGAGTAGTTTATCAGAAATTACAAATTTGAAGACTGATGGTGGCTCTAAATGTGTTTTGTTTGTGTGATTTGTTTTGTTTGCATGATTTCTATATGATTTCTATATGATGCTTGAATTAGTTGCCAACAATAAAAATTGAGAGATCTTACCAGAAAGCCCAGGTTTCCCAGCAACCCGGGTGCTCATTTGGCTGGAGCTGAGTAGCCCTGATCCCATTGGAAGGGACATGGCACTCCACCTCCAGGTGGCCCCAGCGTGTGTGCTGCCCGTTTCCCTCATTTACATTGCCTGCCTGACTCCTATGGGCATTGAAGTTTATGACCCAAGTTATGGCTTATGATTGAATAAATAAAAATTGTCACCTATAACTGGAATACAGGGTCCTCTGAAAAATCATGATGTTAAGAATATCCACCTATTGGTTATTAAAACTGTATTTGTAATGTAATCTTCCTTGTGAAAAAAAGTTTTTTTTTTCAATTCATGGTCTGAGCTATGCAGAGTTTGAAGATTCACCAAGTATAACCGATACTGCATTACCATTATCCTTTTTATTCAGCATTCACTGAGCACCAACTTGGAAAAAAAATTTTGTAATCAGAGCATTTATTTGGTCCCTCCTGTGGTCCTCCAAATTGCTTATTTATTCCATCATTTAGGCTTCTCTATCTTCGCCGTGTTCTTGGGCGACCTGGTTCTGCTCTATTTCCTTCTCTTTTCTCCAGTGCATTGTTTGGTGCACTAATATCTGTATCATCTTTTTTCTCATTCTTTTGGCTTGAAAAATGTATCTTTTAGTAATGAAGTGCATGACTACAAAATAAGCATAAACCTATAGCCACTATTTTGGTAAAATATTCAAAGAAAGCCAATATAGCTCCTCTAATTTACACTAAAAAATTAAATGCATCTATGCATTCATTTATTCAGCAGATACTTGTTGAGTACCACATGTGTGCCTGATGTTTGTAGATCTGAAGGGTGCCATAGTGAATAAAAGAGAACAAGATCCAGCCACATCCTAGTGGGAAGACAGGCACTGAATGAGCATATTGGACTGTCATGTTAGACAGTGGCAGTGACATTGCCATGAAGAACCATGATGCAGGGTAAGGTGATGGAGTCGCATGGGTTCCGCCTTAGGTGGGCTAGGAAAGTAAGGCAACATTTGAGCAGAGACCTGAATGAAGTAAGGGGATGAGGCATGTGGATGTTTGTTGGATGCTTTCCTGGCTGTGGGAACAGATCTTACAAGGGCCCTGAGAAAAGATGTTCATGGTGTTTTCTGGAAGACCCTGAAGGCCAGTGTGGCTGTAGGTTAAGTAGGATTTGTAGGCTTTGTAGCCCATGAAAATGACTGGGTTTTACTTTAATTGTGGTGGGAAATCATATAAAGTATGTTTGTTTGTTTGTTTACAAAGTGTGTTATGCTGAGGGGCAGAGCAGGCCATGGAGAATGCCTGACCAGTAGTGGGATTATTCCTGAAATCACGTTCAGGTCCCATATGATTGAGGTGGTACACAGCTTGACTATAACTATGGTCAGTTGTTCTGCTCCTGCCCTGCCAGTGCCTCTAGGCTCCTTCCCTTCTCCTTGACCACCCCTAACTCCCTCCTGCTGGTGCAGGGTATTCCTTAGAGAGTGTAACACAGTGCAAAAGCATTGCATGCAGGCTTGTCATACATTTATGATTTGTGATGTACTTGCATTGGTGCTCATTTGAGTCTTCTGGGAGAACATGGATTCCAGGAACAATGAATGTGTGATGTAAGCAATATGAATATCTGGATGTTCACTCAGGGATGCATCTGCATGTATTGGAACTGAGAGCAGAAGTCCTGGCTTGGCAGCATTCTGTTCAAAATCCTCCAGGTGCACATTTGGATGGGTATGCATTTATTCAGGTGCATCCATTAGGAAAGGTAATTTTGATAGAAAAACTAATTTTTGATACCCCATTGACCAAATGGCAAAAGCATTTACTTTCCCATACTCCAAAGCATCTCAGTAATGATATAACTGTTTGGAATTATCATTCTCATGTTAAGGACTTTATTACTTTTCCTCTTATAATGCCTTATCATAAGGACACTGATTTACCTGTTTTTCTAGTAGAGAAGGTGGTCCACCATAAACTTCTAACTAAAGCCCGCTGATAAGTGTTCCCATGTCAAGTGTTCATTTTCATCTTAAGTTAGAAAGATCATTATAGTTTTGATTTGTTCCTGTTTTCACTTTGGCATGATTTTTAACTCCAAGTAATACTGCAGCACGGTTCAGAACGTTCCCTCATCTCCTGTTTCTCTGCCCCTTAGTCACAGTACTCCAGCCATCCTGGCTTTCTTGTTTCCAGTCTCAGATTTTGAACTTGCTGTTTGCCTGAGCACTCTTTTACAACATGTCCACATGGCTCCGTTCCTCACTTCCTAAAAGTTTCTGCTCAAAGTTTAGCTTATGATTGAAGACTTTTCTGACCATCTTTTGTTAAATACTTCACCTATGTCAAACCCAAGGCCTGACACTGATCTCTTTTATTCTGCATTACTTTTCCCTGTAGTAGTTATCACCCCCAGCATGCTGTTTACCTGCTTGGTTACTTGCTTATTGCCTCCCTCACTGGAGTATGAGCTCCATGAGAGCAAGAACTTTGTTGTGATAATTGCTCTCTCCCTAGTTCTAGAACAGTGTTCCTCACAAAGGAGTCACTCAATAGTCTTAAAAATGAACAATGATGGCTGGGTATGGTGGCTCATGCCTGTAATCCCAGCACTTTGGGAGGCCAAGGCGGGTGGATCACCTGAGATCAGGAGTTCAAGACCAGCCTGGCCAACATGGTGAAACCCTGTCTCTACTAAAAATACAAAAATTAGCCAGGCATGGGGGCGCATGCCTGTAATCCCATGTACTCGGAAGGCTGAGGCAGGAGAATCACTTGAACACAGGAGATGGAGGTTGCAGTGACCCGAGATTGCACCATTGCACTCCAGCCTGGGCGGCAGAGCGAGACTCCATCTCAAAAAAAAAAAAAAAAAAAAAGAACTATGCTGATTTGCTGATAAATGGCTGATGAAGTCATGGTCAACTTCACCTCTGTTAGTGGCATATTTTCACCAAATGAACTACTTTCCATGCAGTAGCTCCATCAAAAGCCCAAAGTAAATAATCCTTCTAGCCAAGTGTTTGCACAGCCATTTTTCTTTGGGTATTGGGCTGATTTTTCTTAGGAAAGAGGAATTTGCAAGTGTTGGTCCTTACTAACAGACTGTATTGGAGTGGGTCTCTGAATCCTTGTTCTTCAAAGTGTGGTCCATGGGAGCCATCTTATTGCCATTGCCTGGGAGCTTGTTAGAAATGCAGGATATCAAGGCCCACCCAATCTACTTAATCTGAAGTTGCAGTTTAATGCAGGTGATTCCTATGCATAAAGTTTGAGAAAGACAGTGCTAAATCACCTGACTGTGACCTAGAAATCAGAGGATATCTTCTTTTTCATTTAACCCTGTTTTGGAAATCATCATTAGTAAATGGGCTAACTTAAATACTTGATATTCTTTTTTTTTCAAGTTGAAAGCGAATATGGATTTTGAGTTAGTCACTTAATCTCTCCTTAAATTCCTTTTCTCTATGAGGAGGCAGTGGTCTAAAGTATTTGTGTGTGTATATATGTGTGGGGTATGCCTTCCAGACCCAAGCTGGAGCAGATCTGTGGATATCTTCAGTCTCACTTTCCCCTCTCCATTTCCTAACTAGAATTTTCCAGGACCCTGTAGAGCCACAGATGGAGAAATTCACCTTCTCAGGAAAATGGTGATAACATTCTATTTGAAGAGAGTCATCCAATGCCCTCATTCCCAGAAAGAATCCCAACTGATGTGTTAGTTGGATTGGAAAAATTATTTAAGCCCTTACTCTTGTGTCAGATACTATTCTGTGTGCTTATAAATTTATCTAACAATAACTTGGTAAGATGAAAGTGATGCTATTGGCATCCTCATTTAAAAGTTATGGAAACCAACTCTTGAAAGGGATCAGTCATTTGTCAAGCTCACACAGTTTAAGTAAAGAAGCTGGGATTGCAACCCATTTGGTCTGGTCCCAGGGCCGGAGCCTTCACTGTTTTTGAGGGAAGATCTTGCAATTTTATTACTACCTGTTAGAGAGAAATATGAATTAAATGTTGGTAGAAGGCAGTTGCAGGCACTTCAATGGGACTCATTTGAAAGGCAAAAGTATAAAATACTGAATTTTGATCTGAATTATCAAGCATTATTTATTCCCTTTGAGGCTCATCGTTTAACCTTTTGTTATGCAAAGCTGCCAGTGTGATTTTTCCAATGCAGAAACTGTCCAGATGATTAACAAGTTGTATTTATTATTCACTGTAACTACACTAACAAGTAGAATAACTTGAGATTGTTAAAATTGCTCTCAAACCACCTTCAGGCAATCATTAGCATGCAAGCAAGAGGAGGCCGCCCAAAATAGTAATTCCAGTGACTTGATGAGGGGAAGGGGAGGGAAGTGGAAGAAGGAACCATAGTGTGTTTAACACCTTTTATGTGTGAGGCCTGTGCTGGGTGTCTTACATACATTATCTTATTTAATCTTCACAACACATGAATTAGGTAGTATTATTTCCTCTGCTTTATAAAAGAGGAAAGAACGAGGTTTGGAGTTAACTATTAACCCGATGGAGGCAGGATTCCATACAGGATTACCTAACCTCAAAGCTCATCTGTTTGGGAATTGAACAATGAGAACACATGGACACAGGAAGGGGAACATCACACTCTGGGAACTGTTGTGGGGTGGGGGGAGGCAGGAGGGATAGCATTAGGAGATATACCTAATGCTAAATGGTGAGTTAATGGGTGCAGCACACCAGCATGGCACATGTACATATGTAACTAACCTGCACATTGTGCACATGTACCCTAAAACTTAAAGTATAATAATAATAAAATAAATAAATAAATAAATAAATAAAGCTCATCTGTTTCCCAACTTAGCATTTTGAAGAAAAACAAGGAAATATTTTAACAGAAACAGATCAACATATTTATTTTTAAAATAAACATTTCCCCACCCTAGTTAAAATAATGTTGTTCTCTTTCTCTCCAAGCTCAGATTAGTTGACAATGGTAATAGAAGTAAATTGAAAAAAAAAAAAAAAAAAGATTAGTAGTTTCCAAACGTATCATTGGCTGTCTGAAAAATACAAGAGTAGTGAAAAATTGTTATATCTGTATTCAGATACATTATCTGTTACATGTCCAGGTCTAATAAATTACCCATTTGTTCACTTTCTTTGAAGGAGAGGTTGGCTTTGCTTGGAGATATAAATATATACATGGCTTCAGCTACTTCCCCAGCATCATACTCCATGGCTTGTGTGCGTTGATCTGTGCGGTAAACACAGGCGGCAGGAAGTCTACCCTAAGTCTTCATTCTAGTCATTTCCTTTGCTGGATGCAGTTGCCCTAATGCTGGTGAATTCTCCAAATTAAAAATCCACGCTGATTTTACCTGTCCTTGTTCTCATTTCCTACAAAGACAAAACAGATTTTGATTCAAATAGCCTAGCCGTCCCTATAAGGCAGAATTTCTTGACATATTTCCAGGCGTGTTGAAAGTCTGCAAAGGAGAGGAGAATCTCTTTTCACTTCAAAATGCATACTGTTTTTCACATTCCAAAAGGAAGGCAGCTGGGGCTCTCAGTCACTGTGGAAGCAGGCTGGCTTTCTGCATTTTTGCAAAGTGGCTTTTATAGCTTTTAATGAGGCAGCAGCCCCAGAAATTGCTAGAGAATCAGCATATTGAATGTCTTTCCCCTATTCCCAGTTCAAGTGGCTTCTCCAGTTTAAAATTAAGGACTTCCTGGAAGTCCTCAAGATGACTCATTCTTATGCTGCATCTTCATGTGGCCTTCCTTACATAGGGATCTTACATTCTAGTAATTTGGGGCATCATTTTTGAATGTGGAGTTATCAAAGCTTACAGACTGATCATTTTAATTTGAATAACCTTTGCAGTGTCTGGTACGGAATGAAAAGGGAGGGCAATCATGTCTCCTGTGCTTTTTCCCTGTCCTGGGCTTCTTAAAATCTGTCCAGTTATTCTCTAGTGACAGTATTTTTCAGCTTCCTGAGGCAGCCAGCAAAACTCTGATGTAAAAGGATTTGTCATTTTGATTCTAGTCGAAATGAAGCATTTTGTACAGTACATGAAAAAATATAGAAGTCTTTTCAGTGAATGAACAGCCTATTATCCATAGCAAAACTACAATGTTTTATGTCTGTCTGAGAATTACTGATTACAGCAGCAGCCCAGGCAGGAAGCAACTAAGCTGCTGCTGAATTGCTGTGGCCTGAAAATAGATGGGAGCTTTATTTTTTTTTTAGAACACTTTCAATTGGTGCCATGGTCTCCATTTTCTAAAGTATAAATAAGATCTTTGGTTAGAAATCCTGAGGGTAAAAGGCAGCTACATAAATGCAGGGAGACATTCTATGATTGCCTGGTCAATTTTGGAGTTAGAAGGGCCTGATGGATAACTGATTTATTCCACTAATGACAAAGCTTGCCTCTTTGAAACCTGTTTACCTTCATCGGATGATCTATCAGCATTTCCCAGCTGTGTCTGTGACAACCAATTTGAAAGGAAGATCAGTACCATTTATGACTAATATGTCTTGATTTTGGGGAAGAAAACAAGTCTTTTATGACTTACTACAGCTTCAGTATTCAGACATCATGACCACCAAGATTCAAGCTTGTCTTTTTGTCTCTTGGTACAAAAATGCTAAGTACAGGAGAGAAAGACAAGAAAAAAGATGTTATCACAGAAAGGGTTGTTTGATATTCTGAGAAATTTGTAGTAATCATAATCACGTGGAGCGCTTCATGTTCTTGCACTCAGGGTCTGCTTCATGGGCTGTGGTCACACAGAGCTGGCTCTCAGAAGGTTGCACTTGGTTTAATGCTCTGCTGTTGTCTTCTTAAAATAGTTGATCTTTTTGAACAAGGGATGCTCTATGTTTATTTTGCACTAAGCTCCACAAATTATGTAGACAGTGCTGCTTGTAGTTTAGAATTAAAAGATGGGTAATGTGAGGACTCTGACCAAATGTTCCGATCTCTAGTTGATTACCAATTGAGATTGCTTTCCTTCTTCATTCTTATTCTGTTTTTCTCCTTTTGTTCTTTCCATACAGAGAGAAAATTTATATCATGTATAGTTGAGACAGTCTGAGCTGAGGTCATTCCTCATTTACTTGCTGTGTGACCTTGAGCAAGTGACTTTATTTCCCCAAGCCTTCATTTAATTACTAATGAAGTGGGAATAATAGCATCTAACTCACAGAGTGGCTGTGAGGAGTAAATTAGATAATGCTTATAAAACATCTAGCATAGTACCTGACCATGGTAAGCACTCAGTAAATAAGCTATAAATTTTCTTTTACTCCAATATTTGGAGGCATCCACATATCTCTAACATTTTAATATAAAAATTTTCAAACATACAGAAAAATTAAAGAATTTTATAGTGAACACTCATATCCATGTCCTAGATTCTGTCATGAACATTATACTATACTTGCTTTATTGTGTACTTATTCATCTACTCATCTCCCTGTCCATGCACCAATCCATCGTATTTTTTGATACATTTCAAAGTAAGTTGCAGGCAGGAGTACATGAGTACATTTCCCCTAAACATTTAAGCATGAAAATCTTTAGAGTTCAATATTTGTTACTTTTTTTTTTTGAGATGGAGTTTTGCTCTTGTTGCCCAGGCTGGAGTGCAATGGTGCAATCTCGGCTCACCACAACCTCTGCCTCCTGGGTTCAAGCGATTCTCTTGCCTCAGCCTCCCAAGTAGCTGGGATTACAGGTATGTGCCACCATGTCCAGCTAATTTTGTATTTTTAGTAGAGATGGAGTTTTTCTATGTTGGTTAGGCTGGTCTTGAACTCCTGACCTCAGGTTATCAGACCGCTTTGGCCTTCCAAAGTGCTGGGATTACAGATGTGAGCCACCATGCCCAGCAATATTTGCTACATTTTTTTCTTTTGTGGTAATGCAGTGAAATCCCCAAATCTTGTGTATTTTTGCTGAGTTTGGACAAATGCTTGTACTCATTTAACCCAAATTCCTGTTAAGTTACAGTCTTAGCTTGGGGTGCTATAACAAAGTATCATAAACTAGGAGGCTTATAAACAACAGAAATTTATTTCTCACAGTTGTGGAGACTGGAAATCTGAGATCAGGGTGCCAGCATGGTCAGATTCTGGTGAGGGCCCACTTCCTGGTTGCAGACTGGAGATTTCTGGTTGCATCTTCAAATGATACAAAGAGAGAAAACTAGCTACCCTTCTTCTTATAAGGTCCCTAATCCCATTCATGAGTGCTTCACCCTCATGACCTAATTACCTTCCAAATTACCACCTCCAAACACCTTCTGTTAATGAAACCACTGAAAGGATTTTTTTTTTTTAAAGAGTCTTTATTCCAGCAAGCAGTTTACAAACCAGGGAGAGGCAGCCTTTGCTACAAAACAAAGACAGGCGAGAACAAAGAGAAGAGTTGTCCTTTATAGGAAAAGTTGCCACCCAGTTTCTTACTCTGGTTGGCTATGCAAATGAGGGATGCAAACTTGTTTAGTTCTGATTGGTTGACATTAAGATTGAATGCAGGTAACAGTTTCTGATTGGTTGACATTAAGATTGAATGCAGGTAATAGTCTATTGGTTAAGTTCAGGTGGCCAAATGAGACTTTCCAGGGGAGAATGTCACAGGATCCTTAGGGTGTTTACTTTCCCAGCAGGAAACCTCTGTGGCTGGTGGTGCCTTTGCCTGAGTTTTTTAAAAATTTTTATTTCTTATTTTTATTTATTTATTTATTTTTGAGATAGGGTTTCAATCTGTTGCCCAGGCTGGAGTGCAGTGGCGCAATCTTAGCTCACTGCGACCTCTACTTCTCAGGTTCAAGCAAGTCTCATACCTCAGCCTCCCAAGTAACTGGGATTACAGGTGCGCACCACCATGCCCAGCTAATTTTTGTATTTTTAGTAGAGATGGAGATTCACCATATTGGCCAGGCTGGTCTTGAACTCCTGAACTCAAGTGATCCACCTGCTTCAGTCTCCCAAAGTGCTGGGATCACAGGCATGACCCACCACACCCAGCCTGCCTTTGCCTGAGTTTTGCTTGGGCCTGCTGGGCTCATTCCACCCACTTGGCCCAACAGGCTGCGCTTGGCTTGCTCTACTGGTCCAGATCCTATGCCTGCCAAGGGTGAGCCAGGCATGTAGTAGCAGGGGGTGTGTAACTGAGTGGGCGTGGGGTCCAGCCAATGCACGCAGCCAGGTGCACCAGCTAGATCTGGGATGGCAGCTCCAGGCACCAGCACAGATGCTGGCTCTGTGCAAGGCTGCAGTTGGACCAGATGTATTGCAGGTAGCTTCTGCTGCAGGCATCAACATCTGGACAAGGAGACCATGGTGGCACCCAAAAGCTTGGAGACAACAGGAACTGCAGAACCCCAAAGAGAGTGTTACAAAATGTCACAGCCCCAGTCTGGGGAGCCCCGAGGTCTGGGCTCCTAGAAAGGCCACAGCTCTTCTCTTCTTGTTTCGCCTGCAACATGGCAAGTGAGGGGTGTGTTTCAGCCCTGTTCATGTTACAGCTCTTTCAGTCCTGCCATTTGGCAGGTCCCGAGTTCATGTCCCATGTCCAGGAAGAATGAGATATGTGGATAACTGGAGGGTGAGAGAAGAGCTTCACTGAGCAACAGAACAGCTCTCAGGAGACTCAAAGTGAATAGCTTCTTTCTGTAGACAGGTTGTCCCAACAAGTGTTCAGTTCTCACGGGAGAGGAGACCCATGGTGGGTAGCTCCTTTCCATGGACAGATTGTCCTGAAGAGTTGAGGAGACCCAAAGTGGGTAGCTCCTTCTTGTAGCTGGTAGTCCCTGTGTCTGTCCAAGCCTGGCGGAGTCCAGGGTTTTTATGGGCTCACAAGGAGGAGGTACATGCTGATTAGTCCATGGTCCTGGAAAAAGCACCATAAATTTTCACTCCAGGCCATGGACTCCACTCAGAACTGGCAGCCTGGCCCCCAGGCTTCAGGCCATCCTTGGCTAGAAGGTGGAGTTTCACCAGGAACCTGTCCCTTTCTGCCCAGGAAACTGTCTGCCTCCTCGTGTCAACATGCTGCCTCCTTGCGTCAATATGCTGTCTATAGCGCTCAGGCTGTTTGTGCTGAAGGGTGCCTGCAGGCCTGCACTGAGCTGCCCTCAGCATCCCCCATCTGGCTTCCCTCCCATGCTCATCGGTGCCCAAAGTCTGGAGGGGGCTAAGGTGGCAGGGGGCTGGCTTGTCAGTGCTACCCCGAGTGTGTGGACACCTGGCCGGTTTGTGACAGTGCTTGGTCCTGGCCACAACCTTGCTCCACACCATAATGGGCACTGGGAGCAGGGAGAGGCCAGGGAGTGGGAGCAGGCACCTCTGAGCCTGCGGGAGCCAGGGGCTTCCTGGGCGCCCCCCGAGAGCAGGGGTGCCCAGGTCTGCAGCTACAGCTGGGCAGCTGCAGCTGCACCCAGGAGTATGGGGCTCCCACCCCACCAACTCAGTAGATAGTGGGGCTCCTGCCTGTTCCCAGCCCCTGCCAGCTCCATGAAGTGAACAGCCCTGACTGCACCTCCCCCACTGCAGCTGGCATCCCCGCAGCAGCTGCTTCAGATGGGCCACCACCGCCATCAGTTTGTTCAGGTGGCATAAACAGGAACACACAGCTATGGAAGTCTCTAAGTTACACAAGTGTGTGGTTTTCTTAGGAATGCAGAGTGTGTGTGTGACATCTAGTCAGCAGGCGGCCACTTGCTTCCATTTTGAATTTAGGCCCAGTTAGCCACTCAGGGTTCATCTTGAAGGACTGGCCATTTTGGGATTCATACATTACATTGGGGATTAGATTTCAACATATAAATGCTGAGGAGATAAAAACACACAGTTCCTAACAGTTACAGAACTTTATCATTACCCCTAGATACTCTCATGCTCCTTCTCAGTCAATCCCACCCCACTCTTCACCCACAGAGGCAGCTACTATTCTGTTTTTTTTTTTTTCTAGGTTAGTTTTGCTTGCTCTATGACTTCATATAAATGTAATCATATACTATATACTCTGTACAGCTTGTTTTACTCAGCATGTTTTTGAGATTCATCCTTATTGGTGAGTATTCAGCACTATATTTGATTTTATGGCTGAAAACTACTTCATGCATAACTGTCCCGTGGTATGTTTTACCATTCTCCTGTTGATGGACACCTGGGCTCTTTTCAGATTTGGGCTATTATGAATAAAGCTGCTATGAACATTCTTGCAAAATTCTTTCTGCAGAAATCCTGCACCAGAGAGTAAGTAGTTTTAAAAGAAATAATCGTAAATTGTCCCAAAGTGGCTGTATCCAGTGGTGTGTTGGTAAATGCTTATCAACAGACTCCCCCCAAAAGAAGAAGACCAAGAAGGAGGAGGAGGAGGCAATGATGGCAATGATGATCACCACCACCAATACCAGATGCTAAATTGCCAATTCCATCATGTAACTCCCACCATGGCCAATTTCAAGCTTCCAATGTGGAGTCATTGGAGGGCTGAGATGGGAAGAGATGTAAGTAATTTTATCTTGAGAGCCAGGTGGATTCTGCACACCACTGCTTGTGCTATTTTATATTCCCATTGGCAGTATGTGAGCATTCCAGTTGCCCTATATTCTTGTCAACACTTGGTTCTGTCAGTTCTTTTCATTTTAGCTGTCTTGGTAGATGTTAGTAAATTTAAAATTTGGATTTCTATGGTTACTATGTTGAGCACTTTTTCATGTGCTTATTGGCCATTCATAGCTCTTCTATAGTGAAAAGATCTGTTGAAATCTTGCCCATTTTTTATTGGGAAGGTTTGTCTAAGAAACATTTGTCTATCTCCAAGTACTGAAGATATTCTCCTACCTTCTAAAAGCCTCATTATTTAACTTTTATGATTAGTGTATAATCCATTTCAAATTAATACTTGTATTTGGTGTGAAGTAGAGGTCAAAGTTCATTTTCTGGCATATGGATGACCAGTTTTTATAGCAACATTTGTTGTGACTTTTCTGCCCCCGTAAGATTATCTTTGTCAAAAACTAAAGTCGTGGTTCTATTTTTTGTCTCCCTACTCTGTTGTATTGATTTGTTTGTTGATTATTATACTAGTGACACATTATCTTAGTTACTATAGCTTAATAGTTAGTTTTGAAGTCAGGTAGTGTAAGTCTTCTAGCTTTGTTCTTTTCCAAGAATGCTTTGAATATCCTAGGCCCATTGCTTGCATTTTCCCATATTTTGTACTAATTTTTGTCTGAGAATGTAGCATGTCATTTTTTTAATATAACGACCTGTCTACTTTTGAAAGTTAAAAGTTCTTTTTAACATTTAGCATATTATGAATACTTTATAAATACTAAGAAGTTTTCCAACATTGTGGCCAAATCTTATCATTGTTATTTTATTTTATACAAGGAGTAACTGGATCAGAGGGGTTAATTGGTAAATGCCATATGATTATTTGGTGAAGTAGAAGTCAGGTTTTCTGCTTTTAGGGACAGTGAATTCCATTAGACCATGCTACCTGAGGCAGTCAGTGTCAGTTCTTAATACAAGCAGGGTGCTAGATTTTCTAGTGGCCTGCCGTCAAGTGAAAGTCTCAGATTATTTCTGAAGTATAAATATGTGCCGATAATTACCAACTATTGTCAGTGACCTTTGTTGCTTTATCTAACTTGTATCATAGATTGGGAAGAATGCTGGTGGTCTATCCAAACAACATTCCCGTTCCAAACATGCTGTTTGGATTCCATATTGGAATCCCTTCTAAGAAATGTTAGAGCCTAAGGAAGCCAATTAATCACTATCTCTCTTCCTTTTAAATTGTGATCCACTCGAGGTATACATAGAAAAGTTAGATAAGACTCAAACATTGACTATAATGCAGGCAAAGTTGATTCAGAATCTTATGTTCAAAGTGGGTTTCTGCTTTCTTATACCCTGGATTGAGCCCACTCACTTAGATGTAGACTATACAGCTAAATAATGACAAGTCTTTCTACCCCTGTAAGGTCAGGATCTGTCCTGGGATGCATTCCCACAAAGAGGAGACAGAAATGGGGGAGAATGGATGTGATCTGTGTTCAGGCAGCTCTGAAAAGGAAGGAGTCTCAAGAGAACCTTGTCGAAACATGACATGGAATTTCTCCCCCTCCTATAGGGTGAAGCATCTAAGGGTAAGAAGAGAAGGCAGAGCAAAAGTTTCCTCTTAAAATGAGAGAGGTGGGCCCTAGGCAGAAGTGTCAGAAGAAGAATCTCTGCTTGTCTCTTTCAGTCATGGGGACCCGACTGCCTGCCAGGGCAACCTACTTATTTTTAAACATCTCCTTTTGTGACAAAGTTCTTCCTTATTTTAAGTTGAAGCTACTTCTTTGATATTCTACCTTTGGTCCTAGTTCTGTTTTCCTGACACTCATGGGATAAATCTACAAATTATTTTGGCAGAGTTGAAGTACTTGAGTATGTTGTTGTATCTTTATTCTCTAGCCTACATTTAGCAGTTCTTAACTTTCTTACATCTGAAATGTACACCTTGTATTCTTACCTGCCCTGTGTCCATTCCTCCATTCTTGAACTCCTGAGCTCATGTAGTCGGCTTGCCTCGGCCTCCCAAAGTGCTGGGATTACAGGCGTGAGCCACAATGCCCAACCCATTCCCCCCTTCTCTTTTATTTTAATAGCATCCAATTTTTCTTTAGGGAATCTCTTCTTTCATTCCTGAACTGTTTAACTGGCTTGTGCTATGGTTTTAATGTTTGTATTCACTCCAAAATTCACATTGAAACTTAATCCTCAATGCAACAGTATTATGAGGAGAGACCTTTAGGAGGTGATTAGGGCATTGAGGGCTCCAACTCATGGATGGGATTAGCACTTGATAAAAGGGTTGGAGAGACCTAGGTGAACCTCTTTTTTGTCTTTCCACCACTTCTGCTATGTGAGGATAAAGTATTCAAGGTGCCATCTTGGAAGCAAGGACTGAGCCCTCACCAGACACTAAAGCTGCCAGTGCCTTGGACCTTAGACTTCCCAGCCTCCATACTGTGAGAGATTAATTTGTGTTGTTTATAAAATACCCAGTCTCAGGTATTTTTTATTATAGCAGCACAGACTAAGACAGATAGGATTAAACATTGCCTTTCTCATCTCCCTTTTCTCTGACTCCAGGAGTAGGTCCTTGATTTCATGGCCAGTCAGTGGATTTGAAACACCAGGGTCAGGAACTCACATGAACTTTGACTTCCAGGGAAATAGTTGCATTCTTTGAATATTTATCTTCTGCCATACTGCAACATCAAAGCCTTATGGAAACTCCAGATATTTTATTGATGCCAAGTTCGCATTCAGTCAATTTTCAGGAAGAATTAGACACTAGCCAAATAATTCTTCAGTTGCATCGACTTGCTATCATTGAAATGACCTCTAGAATGACTGGAGAGAAATTTCTTGGCAGTTTATATCTGGATCCTCTGCCCCTTGGTTGCACACATATTGCTATGAATAAGCAGGCAAGGTCCTTTCTGCTGGGTGTGATTGCCTCAGTGAAGCTGAACTGTTCTGCTCAATAAAATAAAATGAAGCAATCTGTACTTCCCTTTGGATTCCTACAAATTACAATGAATGATGAAGTTTTTGTTTTGCCATCCTTATTTTCTATAATTAAGAATGAAATTTATTTTAGTGAACTGTGCGGGCTACTTAGCGTTTCTGCATTACCCAAGGTAATTGTTACTTAGAGCCAGTTCTGTATTGCCTGCATTTAAAGGTTTATTTTTCTTTTGTTGTGGTTTCTTGGCTTTGCTCCTGGCAGGCTGACAAATTAATAGGCATAAGGTACTATAAGTATTTGCAACTAAAGCAAAGTGGTAATAAAGGTCACCTGTTCCAAGAAAGCTTTTCTTTCAAAAATCCTGCTGAAATCAATGCACATTGAGTATGAATTGTTCTCCGTGCGGTAGCTCCTTTTCCAAAATCAGGTTTCAAACATTTTTCTGCTAATTCAAAACAAGTAATAATTGCAAGTGGTAGTCTTCAGCTTTACCACATTTCCTTGATTGTTGTCAACTGTATTTTGAACAGATCTCTCTCATATAAACAAAGGGAGACAGAAACAATTGCACTTATTTCAGCCCCCACCCCACTCATTTAATTCAACAAATATTTATTAAATACGTCTTATGTAGTCAAAGCTGGAAATGTAGAGATGCAAAGCTATAGACTATCCCCTTAAAGAGTCACAGTCCAGTAGACAGAGATAGAGATAATTGCTGAGTGATGTGATTCGTTTAACAGCAGAGCAATGTTGGAAGTACCAGGGAAGCTGTGATTAATTTCATCTTGAAAGGTAGAATGGGTAGTCTTTGGGAGATGTACTTTAAGGGATGAATAGAAGTTCTTCCTGAAAACAAGTGGGAGAAGAGTTTGTCAGGTGGAGGGAGGAACCTGTGCAAAGCAAGGCAGTGTCAAACAATCTTTCTCATTTTGGAAACTACAAGCAGTTTCGCGTTCCTGGAATATAAGGTATGAAGTGGAAGATCTGGAAGTCTAGGCTGAGTGATTATGTCATGAAAGAACCTGTGTTGGAATTTATCCACTGGGAATAAAATGATTTTTAAAGCAGAGAAGTGACATGATTATCAATATGTTTGGGAAGACTGCTCTGGAAGTAATCTATGATCAGATATTACTTGCTAATTTTGAGGGAATGGGAATATGTGGTCAGTAGCCAATTATTTTTAAGTTGGGTCTAGGAAAGCATAAATAATTGAAATCCTTAGGTGAAAATTATTTGGCATAATAAGTAAAAAATTGGTATCAGGTTGGGTCCTTATTCCATTGTCACTACGTAACTGTGACAAAAATAACTTCTCTGGGTCTTATTCCTCTTATTTCCTTATCTGACCAATGAGGCAGTTGAACAAATGTAGTCTCTTACAATGCTAATATTTTATAGATGTCACCCAGTAGATTCAGTTTCCTTCCCCATCATATTTTTTTAAGAGAGTTTGAGTGGCAAGCAGGATTTTCTCCTGTCAATAAAGGATAGGACATATTATATTCACTGAGAATAGGATAGTTTATTTACTCTGATTAATAAAGAATTGCTGGGCCTCTTTTAAGGATCTCCCTCTCCATCCCCCACTGATACTATATATGCTTTAATAAATCTAAAATTTCGTATCTTGGATTCCTACTGAAAGTTTAAAAGTCTGAGGAGATTTAAGGCAGAAATCATATTTTATTTATCTATGCAGCTCCATTATCCTTAGTGGATTTTCTTTCTAAAGAGATAACTAGCAGAAATCTTTTTAGGCCCTTTTAATTGGCTTTCTCCATGCTTACCATATTTTCTATGCATCTACTTTTCTACTTAGTTTGAGGAATTGGAATTCTTTTTTCATTTATCTCGAGGATTATAGACTCAACAGAAATGGCAATGAAATAGCTGTTCTGTGTTACCAGAATAGGTTGAAGAGTGGGCTTTTTTCTATAATGGTTTTCATCTGAAGTGAGAATAATGTGGTGTCGAAATAGTTGTTCCTAAGTAGTTAGCCAATGCAAATTACCTCAGATAATCAAATACTTGGGAATTTTTTATGCTGAGCATTAGAGTTTGTTATAAATCACTTTCATTGGTACATGGATTAGGGTATACTCATGGTCTGATTAAGTCTTTTGAATTTAATGATACCAACTCTGATGTAACATACTTAACTTTTGATGTAAATAATACTTTTGGCTTTTAGTACCAATGCAAAAGAACAATGGCATATTGTATAAGGGCTGGAGATCTGGAAGTAGAGAGTCCTAGAAGGCACGTAAAAACCATTTTTAAATTACCATAGTGATGAAAGGATTACAAAATTTTCTTTTTTAAAATTTATTTTTAATTTTTATGGGTACATAGGTGTACATATTTATGTGGTACATGAGATATTTTGATGCAGGCATACAATGCGTAATAATCACATCAGGGTAAATGGGGTGTCCATCACCTCAAGCATTTCTCCTTTCCTTGTATTACAAACAATCCAATTATACTCTTTAGTTATTTTAAAATGTACAATAAGTTATTTACTGTAGTCACCCTATTGTGCTATCAAATAGCATATCTTATTCATTCTATCTAACTATTTTCATACCAATTAACCATCTTCACTTCCCCTGCCCAGCTCCCATTATCCTTCCCAGCCTCTGGTAACTATCCTTCCACTCTCTTTGTCCATGAGTTCAGTTGTTTTCATTTTTGCCTCCCATGGATGAGTGAGAATATGTGAAGTTTGTCTTTCTGTGCCTGCATTATTTCACTTAACATAATGTCCTCCAGGTCCATCCGTGTTGTTGCAAATGACAGGATCTTATTTTTTTTATGGCTAAGCAGTACTCCATTGTGTATATATATCACATTTTCTTTATCCATTCTTCTGTTGATGAATACTTAAGTTGCTTCCAAATCTTGCTATTGTAAATAGTGCTACAATAAACATGGGAGTGCAGATATCTCTTCCATATACTGATTTCTTTTGGA